>NC_042514.1:1812500-2082500 GCF_900963305.1 Echeneis naucrates
CACGATCACAAATGTCTTCAATCGGATCTATAATACATGAGCAAAGGCTTATGGGAAAATATAGCCTACGAAAAAAAGAAAAGCACGCAGAATAAGATGCATATTTTATGAATGTCACAGCTCCACTCTGCTTTTGTAGTTATTCACATTAATAATGAAGACGACGCTTTAGAAATAACTCTGATATTGGGGAGTTCTGACAAGTTGACTGTGAGCATGAACTCATTCGGAAAACATTTACTGGGACATTTTCCCATCGACTTCAATGCAACCCCTGCCAGTAGTCATTACATCGAGCGCAGCTTTCAGGCACATCAACATTGGTCACACAGTCCATGCTTGTATCATCAGTAGGGACAGAAAATGAGCCGGTGAAATTCTGGTGAAAAGGAGAGAAAGAGTCTGCGTATTTGTAGTTTTGTGTGTTTTACCCATCTGGACTCTGGAAGCTTTGATCCATCTTTCTGGGTCAGTCATTGTTACCACATGGTCAGTGTCCAGCGTCCAAACATCACATTATCAACTAAATTTGGCAACTACAGATTTTAGTTTTTATTTTTGGAGCTAGTTTAATTCTACAAGAAAAGATTCCGGGTTTTAAGGAGGACAGCTGACAGAAGGCCTCGGCTAATAAACCACCAGCTGGTCACCTTACGACGGCTGAGCTTAACGGGGTCCTGGTTTTCATTGGGACGGCGTACAGCACGGTGGGGACGCAGCCAGCAACGCCACCTGAGCAGCAGAGCCTGAGAAACATTTTCCTGAAGCACAGTTTATATCTCTGTCATTCATCTCTTTCTTTTACTGCTTTTTTTTTTTTAAGAAAATTATTTTTATATCTGCTTTTACAGCGCTACATTCTTTTGCTCTTCCTACGTGGAGGATTATTTGAAACACGCCGTCCTCGTAAAAGTGCGCTGCATCAAACCAAACTGTGTTTCTGTCCCTTTGAAGATATGATCCTCTCCATCTGTAACCGGCTCGTTCTGAAAGTCTGTCTTCACCCATTCACTCTGTCTGCAGTTGATAATGCCAAAAGAGAGCTCCACACTCAGAGTCTAAACAAACCCTCTACATATCTTGCCAGCACGTAATGCGTGGCATGATCTCCATCAACTAAACTAAAGCTGCTCATTTATTCTGTTAAAACAGGGAAAAATACTGCGGCCTGTGCTCATTAACAGTAATGTGTGCAATGCAAATTTAAGATCAAATGAAAAAAAGAAAAAGAAACAGGGAACGGTGCTGTGTTTATTCTGACTCAAGCAAAACAATCTCCATCTCTATTCCAGTCTCCTGCCAGATTAATTGGGGTAATTCACTTGTGTTTGCAACACAAGGTGGAAGGCGGACTCCTCGACACCGCCAGCGTGGCAGCCAACAGCAATTGGGGTGCCACACAGCAGTTGGTGTGACGAGACAACGAGGCGAGCACTCTGGGTAATTTCACACAGTTTAGAGGGCCCACATGTCGGATCACAATCAGTCGTGTCTGGCAGGGGATTTTTTTTTTTTTTTTTAACTACTTGTGCTCAACTAGATTGGTAGGAAGTTGGCATAAAGCACATGAAACAAATAAAGCTGGCCTGCTTCCTTCAGCGGTGGACCGTCAGTGACTCAGCCCTCTGCCGGAGCTCGTCTCTCAGTCCTGTCGCCGGCTCACGCCAGCCCCGACCTGAGCAGAACCAGGAAGTGCAAATTACCTCTTGATACTGTCATTGCTTCGACATTATTAAAAAAAGAAAAGCCCTCTGCACATTACCAGGACACAGGAGTGATGACAGGAGGGTGAGACCGCCGGGAGCACTTCAGCACTGAAATTATGCAACGAATTAACATATTAGCACATTTAGCTGCAGAACGGCGGCGTTAACTCGTCGACGGAGATGTTATTATCCAAAGCGTGGTGCTACTGCGATTTTCTGAGACAACAAGCTGGAATGGGTCGTTATTCCCTTTTAATATATCGCTTTGCTCGTATGACGTGCCTGATGGTGCTTTTTACTGCTCTTATCCTCCCACTTCATGAAGTCTGGTGGAGGAATACGGACTTTGTGGTAACGGAGGACATCACAACTTCAGAAAATTAAGAGAAAATGCTTAGAGGTAATCAAGCCCCCCCCCCCCCCCCTTCAGCCATCTGGTAGCTAGTGAATGCTGTTTTGGATGCTTTCAGAAAAAGCCAATATCTTACAGATTATACAACACAACAGTCTGACTCCCTCACTCTCTGCCATCCCTCTCAACAGACCAATCAGTTAAGGAGACACATTACTTAACAAGGTAATTGGTCTAATGTGTCTGGAGTGCAATGAAAAGTGCCACAGCACGGCGTGCCGTTGTGTCTAAGTTTCAACCCGGAGTCACATTTTTCTGCCAGGCACTGTTGGACGTCATGGTTTTTCAGTTTGTCGCTCATCGTGCCTCAGGCTGCCGGGCGTTTGGTGTTCTTTCCTCTAAATTAAAAACAAACACAAAAAAGCTGAGTTTATGAATGTCACTTCTTTCTTCTTTAAATTAGCAGATTTCCATGACTGTGGAAGCACTGGTGGTGTTAAAATCTGCTGCCATTGAAACAAAAGCTGCACGCCACAGATTTCTGTTATTCAACCTTGTGGTGGACATAGAACCACAAAAAGTAGTGATCCCTTTCCACCTTTCTACAATTTTCCATCCAGCTCCACTTGTTTTCATTCACAGAAACTAAACTGTTCACCCCCCCCGCCACCACCGCCGACCATTTTGTTGTTTCTTTCTGTAAAAACATGACATCCCAGAGGGCTTTGCGGGGAAGCATCAATCACTGGGATGGTAGTACTATGATTACCTCAACACACAATATCAGACCTGCTCCCTGCAAAGAAAACACCGGACAGCGGCGTTAGCACAGATAAGATGCCGAGTCGTGAAGCTCAAACTTAAAAACCTTATCTGCGTCAGGATGGGGAACGTGCATATCTGTGCAGCCGGCACGCAGCTTCGGATTGAGGACAGAGCGTAATGCAGAGGACCGTGTCAGCTGATACACAACCTCTGAATGAAACATGAGCTTCTGAGGAAACACCGTTGGTGTGTGAATCAATCGGCGACGTTGTGGGAGAAATCACTGTATTTAACCCTTTAAAGCTGCATTAAGGCTGTTCTGCTTATACATGTGTGTGGGGTTTTGTTTTTATTGGGGGTTTCTGTTTGTTTGTTTTAAATACATGACCTGAATCTGTACTGTGAAAGGGGATAGGAGCTCAGAAAGAAGCAAACATTAATTTCAAGATAAAAACTGTGTAAGGAAATGTCCAACAGAGACATTTGGGTCGTTCTAGAGCTGATCTGATGTTTCTACCTTTATCTGATCAGGAGTTCTGCTCATTCTTTGGAGCAGTAATGATGAAATATCAGCTCCAAATATCTGATTGTCTTTATTCTGTCAACACAATAAACTCAGAAACATACAGGACTGATCCAGAGTCTCTGATTGGCTGTGACATCATCCACCGGAGCCAATGGGAGCGTCTGATGTAGAGACGTGACTCTGGATGTCACTGTCAAAGATGGAGGATGAAAACGGACGGATAAACACACAGAAGGAGTCAGAGAGTCGGACTGATCCTGATCTGAACTAACTTAATTTGTCAGTTTCACACAGGGGGAATTCAGAGCTGGTTATAAAGATCTGACTCTCTGGTTTGAGGACAAAAACTAAAAAATCTCTGACTCAAACTATTACATTGCATTGCTGCTCTAAAGAATGTCATTTTTGGAAACTACATCATACATGTGGACTGAAGAGGGTTCAAGGAAAAACCTCCCAAGATTTGGAAAAATCGCAAAAGCATTATTAGAAATCCGGCAAATGCTGAAGCTAATCATACATTTCTCAAAGCTCTTTAACGTTATACGTAAGAATTTGGATGGACAACAAAGCTCTGTCCATTAATTCATGTTACAATTTCGGTCTGTTTAAGTGCTCAATGAGAACAAGAACCTTTTTGATGACAGATGTTGAATAATTGCATTTCTTCCTGATTTGGTGACTCTGGTAACTCCATCGGACCGCTTCCATTAAACTGATGACAGAAGGGACTCTCTGCTCTCACAGACCCGTCTGCCTATGCAGCTTATGTACATCGAATTAAAAGAAAAGTATATAATCACCTCAGAAATCAAGAGATGGCGTGGACTCTCCTTTACCAGCAGCTTAAATTGGTAACATGTTACTTTCTGCTGTTTTGATCATTTAAGACTTATTCAGGCTAATCCGAGCGAGGTCTTCCTGAGGTCAACCTGATTAGATTTCGGAGACAGACGAGTAAAAACACAACTGTGTGAAAAGAAAGAAGTTGTTATCGTGTCCGAGATCCCAGTCTGATGTCTGACCCCTCTAATCGAAGGATCACGGCATAGATGACAATCTGGTGAAGTTTTTCTTGTCTGTGAGTTGCTCCTGTTCATGTCTGTGGATTTGTGAGAATAAATGTGTCTCATGGCGATTCAAGACCGTAAAGAAAAAGGATCGTTTTGTTCTTTTTGTGTGTAACTGTGCAGTAATTCTGAAGAAAATACAGACCGAGATGATTATTGAACAAATGCGGTTACTCACCAAGAGTTTTTTTGAAAAGCGACAGGGGGAAATGGCTACACATGACAAATGAACTGTTCATCGGGGATTATTTTCCTACTGCGGGTTCCCATGATGGGGTTCCCTCCAGAGCCTGTTTAACTCCACAAAAGTTACAGTTGGAGGAATCCCAACCCATCGCTCACTTCTATTTTAACCTGTTTGATGTAACTGGAAGCCCCTGAACGAACAGCAGCAGCTCCACGTACAGAGACAATATTCCAGCTGTAAGCTACAAAGATGGAGCTCGTTTCAAATAAGTTCACACGATCGATCAGAAACTGTCGTGAAGCAAAGCAGAAAAATGTGCTGCGTGCTTTATTAGTCGCTGCCCTTTCTTTCACCCGTAGCTCGCTGTGTTGTTAATTATGTCATGTAAGATGATTTATTAATCATAAATGCCATTAAATAAATAATATAATATATGCTACATGTATATCTCTCATGTATATGTCTTTGTGTATTTGTAGATATCACGGATTTATCATATAAGTGTGGTTGTGTTAACATGACCAGCATCGTTAACACGACCCGGTAATGTCCGAAGAGTTTAGGAGGTGGAGGTAGCAGGAGTGGAAGCAGAATATTGAAATCAGATATTAATTTGATTTTCTGTTCATTCACTTTACATTTTAATAAAATAAACTTAAACTATCAGCGTTTTATTTTTGAAAGCATTCTTACTTAACAGTATTTCACAGTACACAGTGTCTTATATACATCACACAGCTAAACAACTGCCAACATGCGCACAAGTGTTCAAACCATACTACACGCTCAATGTTGGTGGCATCAGTGCGGTCTATTTATTAATAATTTTCTCCCTACATTGAAAGTATTTCATTTATTCACTGACGAACTTTTGTCATGAGGAACACAATCAGAGCGTCTTCTTCCAGCATCAACGTGCTCAAAGTTGTGTGTCACGAAGATACCGGCCGACGCACTGATGATGACCGATCCCTGTCCAACCTCCTGTCCCTTCCTTATTCTGTTAACTTTGAAGAAGGAAGGGTGAAGGTGAGAATTTCCTGTTTGATGTCTTCCCTTCTATGGCTCGTCACATCCGTTAGCATAACCGTAGCGGGCCGCCACAACAAGCCAACCTGAGCTGCCTCGAACTCTTATGGATGGGCAGAAGCACACAAAGGTTAGCTTTATTTAGCCTTGATGAAAATGGCGTTGTTTTTCTTGCGGAGGGAAATTCACACAGTCCAACAAGTGAACTGCTGACTGGATACATTTCCTCCTCCAAGTGCAGATCGTTGTTATGTTACAACACTCTCATTTATACAGCTGTGGATTTACAAGAGCAGGACAGGCTACATTAACTCTGTAATAGCATAATGTAGCACCGAGGATTTCCATCACAGCCCCCCGATTCTCTGTAAATGTCAAGTCACTAACTAGTGAAACTTGTCTGAATTTTAACGGGCACTTTAAACTCGGCCTCCCGTAGGTATGAGCAGAACATCTGTTAGCTTTTTATTGATACTGAATGGACAATGCTGCAACTACCCACGTTGATTTAAGGAGCAAGTCAGAATATAAGAAACACAACATTCATTCATCTTGTACCGCTTATCCATTTCCGGGTCACAGGGGACACTGGAGCCGAACCCAGCTCACCCTGGACAGACCAACAACCACTCAGACCTACGGACAGTTTAGAGCCACCAATGAACCCAAACATGTCTTTGGATGGAGGAAACATGGAGGAAACATGGAGACTCCACACAGGAAGGCCCCAGGCCGGGAACCGAACCCGTGACCTTATTACTGTGGGGCAACAGCACTAACTATTATGCTGCCGTGCTGCCCCACAAATGAAATAGTTGTTGGAAAGAAGGTTTTAAAGAGTCCACATGCAGCATCAAGTCGAATTCAAGGTTTAAAAATAAACGATGAAAACATCAGAGATTATTGACAGTTTTACTTTGGGCCACAGATTTCAGATTACACTCTGGAGGAAAAAAATTATTCCTACTTTAACTACTGTAATTTCACAGATATTAGTAATGTGGCCAGATGCATAAAACTCAGGACTGAAACACCCGTTGGTTAGTGAGCTGCTTACATCGTAAAAAAGTATCTAAACAGTTTATAAAATGACTCATAATACATAATGAGGATATAATATTAAAGAGTCCTAAAGGGAAACACGGAGCTAACAAACACAATTATTTCTGTTTGTGAATGGTCTTATAGTTTGTGCTGTGTAAACAGTAAAGCTTATAATGATAATAATGAATTCAAGCTCAGGGAATTTGGTTCACTTGTTTTATGTTGAACTTATTTTCTCATCACCGTTTCTGACTCAGTTTGCACTAAAACAGAATAATAGAAGATGTACACGTGGTTAAAGGAACAGAGAGGTCATCACATTCTCACCTCACACTTTGGTTTCATAAATACCGATTTATGTGCGAGAAATGGCAAACGCATCATTCAAACATCTGGCCTCTGGACTCAGTGCCGGATTTCTCTTGTTTTTCTGGGCTTAACCTGCACTGAAGAGACTTCTGCCCAAAGAAAACAGAAGAATAATGTAGAATCTATGAAACCCAAACGTACAATATAATTTACTTCACCTATCAACCTTTCAGACCTTTTTAAACAAACACTTCTCTTTTATTCTCTTTGTGTGCACACAATGTCAGTTTGTCAAGTTATTTCTGCTGTATGTGAGAGTGGCTTTGATGAATTAATCTTTCAGAGATCAACTTCAGCACCGGAGTGCATCTTTGCCTTTTTCTCTTGGCTCCTGCCACCTTTGTGTCTCGGCGTCTCTGGGTTTATCTGTCTCCGTCTCCCTGATTCACCTCCAGAGCAGCACCGGCCAAGGTGACGCCTGCAGAAGCTGAGATACAGCAGAGCTAATGGATTTGTCCCAGGCATCTGAGAGACAACAGAGCTCAGCCTCAAAGGGGATGAAACGCAAAGGCAGAAAAAAAGAGTTTGAACGCCTCTCCCCCTTCATCTTCATTTGGTCTCAACAGACACAACGAAGAAGAGTGAGCGAGCGACAGCTCACATCTCACCTCATCTAGGCCACAGCACCCATCCATCATCTGTGGCAGGCTAAATCCCATCCTTTAGTTCCCCTAAAGAAGGTGGTTTGGGATGGAGGGGGGGCTTTGTTGAAGAAAAAAGTTATTTTTATTTCATCTCTGAGGGAAAGGCTTTAAGTCGACTTGTTACATTCCATCTGAATTACATAATTTATCAGGTTTTCTATGAAATCTCCAACAGCTTTTGGACACGTTGCCATGTGTTCCCTTTCACTCATGTGCACCCAACTGCTGTTTTAAGTACAGAGCCAGTCCAGTGTTGGGATTTCTAAAAACACGGGGGCCGACACGCAAACTCAGATATAAGTCAGGTCTAAGAGCCGGGGTCACTCGTGAAGAGGCGGAGAAAGGCAGTGGGGGGGGGCCTCATGAAATAACCTTGAACATCATTATGAGCGTTGCCAAAAACAAAATAAATGAAGTTGAGTCCATAAAAGCAAAAGCAAACTAAACTCTGGAGCTGTCTCGTTGGAAACCAGATGCCCAGCAAGGCTTTCAACACTTAAAAAAAATGAGCTCATAAAAGCAGAAAGTATGAGGCTTTAACATACACAAGACTGGACCCACTCTTTGTCCCTGAACAGCTTAGAATAAAAATCTACCTCTTGCCTTGACTCATTGCAGTTCTTTTGTTATTGTGCTGAGCTCATTGAAGTTCAAGTGCCGGTGCAACAAAGATGACTAATGAAGTCAGCCGTGCCAAGGGACGCAATAATGTAATCCGGTGTAGCTACAAACAGCTACACTTGTTCTGAGGCTCCGTGCTTACAAGATCACGTCTGTTTGCTTCGGAAAACCTTTGAAATGTTCTTGTATCTTATGATCTGCCACAATATTGAGCTGTATATGACCTTTCATCTCCAAATCAAAGTGGGTCAGGCCGGTTAACCGTGTTCTGACGCATTCACACCGCGGATTAAAGGGCCATTATTGCTTATTGAATAATGAGTTGCACAAGTGTAATGCATTCCTGAGCAGATATTATTGATTTACTCATAGTCTCAAATCCATCCATAATTCATATTAAAGCTGGAGGCTCTTCCTTGATAGCTGAGAAAATCCCTTTGAGGCACAACCAGGGAGGCGACAGGAGCCTCCTGAGGCTGCAAGTTAAAGCTGAAGCGACAGGAAATGAAAAAGGGGAGCGAAGTAGCCAAACAGCCAACATCCCCTACCAAAAGGTGTACTGGGCGGTTACGGGGTCAAAGGTGAGGAGTTTGTGGATGGCTAGCACAGCTGTGCACAATGAGGAGTGAAAGAAGCCGCCCCGGCGTGACCCCCAGAGTTACCGCTTCCACCCGGAGTTACCCATAACACATCTGGGCCTGATGACGGCAGAACAGAGTCTCCTTCTCTGCTGTTTGTTTGTCATTTATTAACCTCACCGTGCCCTTCTCATCAGTGCTGTGATTGACAACTCTAAATGCCAAATACGACGGATTACAGCAGCGCCTGCTCTTTTTTCACAACAGTTTGATTTCAAAACTAAAAAAATAAAACTTAGCTCCTTTAGAGACTGAGCATTTCCCATTTTTCAAGTCTTACTTACATAATAAGATGAGGATCTGCTGATTCTGAAAGAAAAAACTAAAAACTGTAATAAAGGACAGTAGCTCAAATACAGGAAAAAAACTAAAGAGATTATTTTCAAGATAAACTCTTTAACCCAGAACAACCAAAGAAAAGTTGAACACAGAAAGTTCCTCTCATGCGTTTGGGTCGTTTTAGAGCTGATCTGAAGTTTCTGTCTTTATCTGATCAGGAGTTCTGCTCATTAATGATGAAAAATCAGCTCCAAATATCTGATTGTCTTTATTCAGGACTGATCCAGACTCTCTGATTGGCTGTGACATCACCCACCGGAGCCAATGGGAGCGTCCGATGTAGAGACGTGACTCTGGACGTCACTGTCAAAGATGGAGGATGAGAATGGATAAACACACAGAAGTAAGCCTTCAAAGAAAAGTGCCTCTCTTCCTGCTGGTGATGAACTGTGTCGGTCTCCATCATTGATATTGTTGCCAATACCAGCGTTACGCAGACAGAATCAATACTTTGTTTGATTGACTGATTATGACACCAAGTTGATCAACCAATCAAAGCCAGTGAACGATGTTTGATGGGAGATCAAACCTGTGATGAATTGTGAGGTTCTCATGTTTCAGATGAGATGCCCTCCAGTCTGATGACCTTTGACCCCAGGTGACCTTTTGGATTCTGCATGCTTACTTGTGTGTGTGTGTGTGTGTGTTTGTGTGTGTGTGTGTGTGTGTGTGTGTGAGAGAGAGAGAGAAAGAAGGTTTTGGCACATTTCAGAGAGGTTTGAAATGTGCTGCTTGTTGTGCATGTTTGTTCTCGGGCCAAATGTCCAAACGTGTATCTCTGTGTGTGTCTTCACGCCTGCATGTGTAACAGATTTGAAGACGCTGGGTTAATCTGCCCCCCCCCCCCCCACACACACACACACACACACACTCCCCTCCCCCTCCTTTTCCTCATTAAACGCACTGTCTCCATTGGGCTTGATGGTAGAGTGCCTGTCCAACGTCTGTCCAGCATAAGGCCGCGGGTTCAAGAGCAGTAACTGGAGACATCCAGAGAATAAACTGCAGACCATCTGCCAGCACCAGTCAGGCTGGTACCGGTGCTTCTGGTGCTTCTGGTGCCAGTCAATCAATATTTTACTTCATTTGCATTCATTTTCACAAATAAGCATAAGTTTGAATATGTATTCAAACATGTATGCAAATGTTTTTACTGTTGAAGCACACACATATGCACACATTTACAAGGCCGTATGTTTCAGAGTATTTATGTTTGAGTGTGTGTGCAGCACCTGTGAGAGTGTGTGTGTGTGTGTGTCTGAGTGTGTGCTTCTCCAGTGTCCACCTCCCCAAACCTCGTCCTCTCTCTGACTGTGAATGCAGAGCAAGCCAATTTACCAATAGTCACATCTCTCCCTCTCCTCAGTGGCATTAGCATAATATATTTTATTTATCAAACAGCCTGCCATCCGTGTTCTCTCCCACCACCTGTTAGCGGTGCACTCTCCATGCCACTGAATGCAAACGAGACCTTGGCCCTGCACATAATTGAGCAACGCGATGCATCTTCAAAGTACGCACAGCAGATGTCTCTCATCTCCAGAGACCTTATCTGAGAGGAATGGATAAATAAGACAGAGGCAAGGAAATGCAGATGGAGGTGGTGGTGAGGAGAGGAGATGGAGAAGAAGAAGAAGATGGCAATTCTTTCTTGTCAGGCTGGAGTAGGAAGACGTGAAGGTGATACAGCATCAGGAAAAATATATTCCCATAGCTAACGTCTCTGATAGAACCTCTAATAGAACAGATGCAGCTTCATCTTATGAAGAAGCCCACACAAGCAGCTTAAGCTGCTAAAGTTATACTGCGTTAATAACAGCAATATGGCGAAGTGATTAACATCATATCATGTTTGTTTGGAAACAGAATAAAGGCGCCGCTTGTAGCAAGCTGTTCACAGCACATCGCTGATCTGGATATGAACTGCTCCGTGCTCTATCCTGATGGGGTGGTAGTCTGTCACTCATACAGTAGCCACACCCCCAAATCTATCTAATTTCCTCTAAATGGAAGCATCACTAAAAAAAAAAAAACATCACAAACTGAGACCACAAACTCATCAGGATAAAGTTTACAGAGCTGATAAATGTTTTCCCATACACGTCAACACAATCTGATTTCTTTTTAGATGGTGTAGAACGCAGGTTTAAGGCTCTTCAACGCCATGGCCATGTTGTGATTTCAAATAAATGAAGATCAGTGGTGCAGCCCTGTTTTAACTCCTGTTTATCTCCATCAATCGTTCATCATCCCTGAGACAGCGGGCTACAAGTATGAGTTGCTCATTTCAGAGAAGCACAATCATTTCATTTTTTATGAAATATGCATCGAATATGTCCAAAGAGCAGTTTACAACAGTCCCCTTAGCAGCTGCTTCAAAGCGCCTGTAGTGAAGCTCAGCTTTTAATTACATTTTGATCTTGTTTAGTTTATAGAGTCTGCTCAGCCAGTCCAAGCAAGAAAACGCTGAAGCCATTTTAATGGATGGTAACTGTTATTTAATATGCGAGGGATGGCGTGTGTGTAGGTGGAGCGTTGACAGAAAGAAAAGAGTTCTTAACTCCTCATATATGAAGGGGGGAAGTGTGTGTTTGAGAGGATTCCTTGAGAGTATAGAAAGGCCTGAGTGTAATTTAATGATTGTCTGAGCGTTTGCTGACAGTTAATTGATGGTTTGGCTCTCGTTGGGCACTCTTTCCACTCTGCAGCTCGTGCCAGCAGAAATATCGATCTGGCAGCAATGAAATTTTTTGATCTTTGCATATCTCTGCAGAAACACACTCCCCTCCTCTGGCTCTCCCTCTCTGTGTTCTCGACCAGTGTCCCCCTCCATTTGTTTTTCCTTCTCTCCCTCCAGAAGGCTGATAATTAGCTCTCATTGGCGTTGGAAACTCATTAATACCTCGTCACCATCCGGAGCGAGAGCGTGTCATTGACTAGATCCACACCCAGCACAACCACAGAGATCCCCACACACTCTGTTTCCATCTCCCTGGCTGGCCGTTAATGAGACGGCAGAAGGCGGCAGGATTTTTGCTGACTCCATCCGTGCTCAGAAGATGTGAACCGGCCTTATAATTGCTAATTTACCCTTCCACGCACCCAGTCAGCTTCCAAGATGCTGTCGAGACACACCGCCAGGAATAACTATGCCCTTAATATCTCTTCAAAGCAGCAGAGAAGAGCTTAAGGGAGGAAGATGACATTTACTTTATAGAAGAAATAAACTAAGATCCACAAGTTAGATCAAACAAAGTAAATATTGCAGACAGAAAGTACAGAGTGTTTGTTTTGTCTTTATCAAATAGTCTTTCGCGGTATCACGTAGAATTGGGCAAAATGTCTTATTTTAGAATTAAAGTGTTTATTGAACCTTTGAAAGTCAATGTTTTAATATTTAATTGTTTAAAAAAAGATGATCGTGTTGCATTGAAGACAGTTAACTCGCGAATGAGACCATAAACTCATCAGGAAAACATTTATTGAGCTGATAAATCAGGGAGGAGGAGGGACATTTTCCCATAGACTTCAACACATCTTTAGAGTGCAGGTTTAACGCGTTTCAGCTTTGGCCTCACCTTTCAGACTAGAATCTACGCCCACAATATACAAACTAATACATACACAAATCACACATGTGCGCACACACACACTGACCGTATGACCACAATAACATAAAACCAATTACAGCAGAAATGAGACTGAAGCTGAGTTATGTGTTATTCTGTTTCATTGCAGCTGCAGAGGTTAATAGAGAAGAAATCCAAAAATGTCAGGTCTTTTTTAAAGAGCAATTAAACGCCAGATAGACTTCCTCAGCCACGAGCCGTTCTCCTTTCCCTTTGGTCAGGAGAACAGAGCGCGGCGGCGCACAGATAAGTCTTCAATGGCACACAACCGGGCCGGTAGAAATTGCTTTCAGCGCCGTCGTGAAATGGAACGGAGGCGCTCGGCTTTGAACGCCGACGTTCGGGTTTAAAACATTTGAATATAAACACTGAGGGAAGTTTGGAAGTGCTCTGTGAGCGGATTAAAGCAATCATTAGCCCACGTTATTTTTTCTCTTAAGCTCCAACTCAGATTGGCTATCACACTCCACTAATAAGTTAGCCAATTATACAGTAGTAATAAGAGTGGGAGGGGGCTGGGGGGGGATTACTGTTCATTAGTAAGCACTGCGAGCATTTACTGATGCTGAGACAATGGACGAGCCGAGCTCCACCCCGAAGCATGTCGGTCCAAACAAAGGCCCACGATAATGACTCCGTTCACTGATAGCAGGCCAAGCCAGAGCCTCTGCGGCTCCTGACAGCCGCTTTTCTCCTCATTTAATATCAAACCACGAGGGTCATTTAGTTCGACAGAGGGCGAGCCAACTTGAGGTCGGAGCGGCCGCAGCGCCCAGCCACATGAAAGCGAGGCGGCGTGGCTCAAGCTGCAGCGCCGGGGTTTGCGGGTGTTGGAAGGGGAATCTAGATACACAACAATTCTGTGAAATGTGCCTGAAAATGACCAATGTTCTCCAGCGATAATACCATGGGCACCGTCGTTCTTCGCCCTCTCATTCCTTCAGCAGCCCCGCCACAGAACTGGTTCCATCTGTGAGCGAGCAGACTGCGAAGTGGCTGGAAATCCTGTGATGTACAGCAGAAGGCTCAGCAGCTTCCGCGTTTGTTTGGTCGCTCTGACTTGAAGGTGATTATTTATAGAAGCCGGAGAGTCTGAGTCATGAAACAATGTCAGAAGCTGCTTATATCAGAAAAAGGTTTTTTTGCAGAAAAAGTTTTGGTTTTTTTGACAGCAGGAGGATTGTTTTTTAAAGAAAAACATTGCAGATAAGAAGAGAGTCACAACAAGCAGAAAGAGCCAGCCGGCGGATGATGGGAGAAGAACTGAAGTGTAGATGTGAACTCCGGATGCCCCCTCGCTCTTCGCTTACTATGTCTGTATCTCTGCATTTTGCTTTTTGAAATGTATGGGGAGGGTTTCTAACGGTAAATCCAGGTGAGGTTCACAAAGCTTCACTCTGGTAGGCTGCGCCAACAAAACTAGAGAAATTATGCAAAAGCTGTAAGTCGTTTAAAATATGCATACCTTTTCAAAACAGCAAGACAAGTAATGTATTTTTTAAATTATGGAAAACAATTTGTCCGAAGCTATTTATAAAACATTTTGTCAGAATATTCCCTTTCCTCAAGCATCCCACGAGTTAAAAAAGAAAAGTGCTGGCTTTGTATTTATCAATTTACAAGTCAAATTACTTTGAGTGAAACACTTAATTAGACTTGTAGATCAAGTATCGTGATAGCACCTCGTTTTTCTTTGTAGTACAAACATGAGCCATTTAGCAGACGCTTTTATCCGAGAGGTTGTGCGAGGAACAGGAGTGCATTCATTCTCCTAAAAAGCTCCCTTGCCTCACTTCATCTACATCCCCATTGTTTTATGAGTGCACTTACATTCAGGTAAACAGGCCAAGAGGCATTTACTGTCCCCTTTACAGAGCCTTAGACCTGGAGAGGAGGCTGAATGCTCTCTGTGTCCGTTTCCCCCCACGGAGCCGACCCAGTGCACTCGCAGGTCGGGTCGTGCTCTTAGCAGACAGGACAAGATGTTACTTAATACTGCCAAGCCACACAACATCAGTGTCTGGAAGGGGAGACGAGACACGGCCGAGACACTGCGGAACGCATTAGGAAAGGCCAGAACGTGAAGATCTTTAATTACCGGAGGAGGTAGAATTTCAGGAAGACACTCTCCATGACATTTTACCACCATCTCAGGTTGAGATTAAAAATGAGCCCGATCCAAACACCACCGCTACAAAGAACAAGGGGATTCTTTTGTTGAAATCGCATGATTTAATCTTCTGTGGTGTATGATCATCCTGTTGGTGTCACCCCTGCTGACTCAGCTGACACACACATTACACACACATTTTAGTTTCAGACATTTGACGAAAGCATTTCCAACAAACTAAAGCAGCTGTGTCAGAGGTGATGAGTATGTTACTGCTCCCGGTGGACTACAGGCCCCACATTTCTCTGTCACTGGAGACAGATTGCCAAAAACTGGTCCAGGCCACTTTTCATCTTGCATAACATTTGATATTAGATGGAAATGGACTTGGGTATTTGGTGGTTTTGGATCTCTTTGCCCAAAGCTTTCCACAGGCAACTTGTCACAGTTCTGCTTTTGTGTTATTTTATTTAGCCAAGACACAATGGACCGACACAGACGTATTTACAGGCCAAATAATTTGTGGGAAAAGGAGGCATCTCACCTCTGCACTCCCTCCCTAAGGCCTGGTAGTTTAATGTTTCGACAATCGAAATCGTAGATGTGCCATTGAATTAGTGTCGGAATTGCTTTGTCAACAGCAAAGCCTCCAACCGCCGTTGTCTTTTCAGGCCGGCTGCAGGTATGGAAGTCTGTGTGTGCCACTCAGTGGCTGCTGCAGCGACCTCCCTTTGGACTCTGTTTCTCTGACAGCTAAGTGAACCATAAAGGCAGTAAAGAGCAGAGGTGTAAATTACTGCAAACCCTCACCGACATTTGAATATAAAAATGGAGTATATACATATATATATATATATATATATATATATATATATATATATATATATAGTATACTGTTGGTCTTTGATAAGCTGCAATGCCTCTACCGACAATAGCCCCCTTAAAATTGTATACTTAAAGAACTCCCTCCTCCCCCTTACACATGTGGTCTCTGGTAGGATATGAAGTCAGAGGTTTACTCACTACTGAAAGAAGGAAAGGTGTCATCTTTGTAGATTTGCGCTTCACAGAGAAATCAGAGAGTGCCGATCAAAACCATCGACGCGCAGAGAGCACACTCTGGACTATAAGAAGGAGGTCCCTCGGAAGCAGTCATTCACCACCAAACTTAAAATTCCCTTTAGCTATGTGTGAATAATCCAAATCATATATATATAAAGTACCACATTAGGTCCTGTGTGAGCTGTAGCCTAATGAGCTCTGTGTGCTGGGAAAATGTGTCGTGCGTAAATTCATTACAGGAAGCTCAAGCTAATATTCCGCACGTTCACTTCAATTTGGGGCTGAAGGTTAATATAGTTATTGATTTTATAAAATCATGTCATTCCCAGTTGCACAAGTGGTGAAATCCTAGTTTTAAAATCAAAAACCCACATTGCCAATTACAGTCTGACATCCCATTTAAAGAGACAATAGATTGGTAGACTAGAAAAATCTGGGTTAAAGCAGATAGATTCATTTTAATATCACAGTCCATGTAAGAACAGACAATTCAATTAAGTTTCCCGCCTGTGAGGGAAGTGGGGCGGTTAGAGTCAAATGCATTGTGGGGTTGTGCATTATTAGATTCTGTGGTTTCTATTTCAGATAACAGCGAAAGTTAAAGAACACCTAATGACAGCTCAACATCTGTTAAAACCCCCAAACACAATGAAAGTGTTCTGGACCAGAATCAGAATGGCTCCAGAGTCAGAGAGTGAGAAGTTACAGACTCAACAAAACCTGAAAAAGGTTAACCTGGATATGAATTTAGAGGCTGGCACCGCATTAACCAGATGTTTCAGAAAGGACAAACAGCTTAACAGAATGTATACTATCATAAAAGTAATGTAAACCCCATGACAGTGTCTAATTTTGTCTGTTAGCCAAATGGATAAAAGCTCTGTGGTGCCTGGAGCCTCTTTTCTCTGAGCATCTCGTGTCTGTTGACCAAGAACACCTGATTAGTCTGAGCTTGGCAATTGAGATTTCATTATCGGGGCGGCTGTATAAAATATTGAAACGCCCACGTTGACGAAGTCTGAAAGCACCAAATGAGGATGTATAATTTATAAGAACAAAATCAGTCCCACCACACCTCTCCTGTATTGTGTTCGTGTCAACACATGGTGGGTGGTGTGTGCGTCGGTGGCATTGTGGTTCTTAATTAGCTCTCACTCTGTTCATGAGTTGAACCTGCAGCTTTCTCTCTGCGGTGTCTTCATTTTTAGGTTTAAAAAAATATATATAGAATATGCTGCAGAACATTTACATAGTTTTAGACCCTCTTGGATGGTTTTGCGTATTTTCCTTATTAAGTGGTTATTTTTAAAAATGTCACCAAGTCTCCATATGTTCAGAATCAGCTCAAACTCAGTTAATTGAGTTTAATCTGTCACTCAATAGACTTTGTTTGCTCTAACAGCAGTTTGTAAAACAAGAGAAGAAGCACATTGAATTTTTCCTTGTTTTCTGGATATAATGATGAAGCTAGCAGAGGACTACATCATTGGGCCATGTTTCTAACAGCTTCTGATATAACACATAAGGGATCACAACTACACTACCAACAATAAAAAGCTGGTAGGAATATATCGTTAACGTACTTCCTGTGGTAAAAAAATTATGTTTTCAATGGGAAGAAATATATAACAACCTCTCCCTTGCTATTAGCTCATGCAACATTATCTCTTCTGTCACGTTTCCCCCTCGTCGGGCGCTCCGTTATTTTCCGGTGAGGTTTACCAGAGCAGTACTTTAGCCAGAAAGGTAAGCTTATCCTCTTACCTCCCAAATGCAAACCAGACAAAATAAATTTGAATGTGAAAATCTATAAATCCCTTTGGAATGGGCCAATTACGAGGCCTCATGCCTCCAGCTTGCAGGGGTTGGGGTCCGGTCCACTCAGTCCCAGCTGGAGAAAGCTTTTTCGTGGGCACTAATGTGTGTGCCCCTCCCCTTTTGTTGGCCCTGGTGAACCCACTATACCCACAGCGCATTATAAAGCCAGCGCTGGGTGGATTGAATAAGCATGAGGGTCCTCCGGTTTTCCTCTTAAAAAGCCTAAAATACCTCAAACGACATGGTTCAAAGAGTTGAAATATGATCATTTGGCAACATGTGTGTTCATAAATTAAAAAATAAAAATCTAAAATTCCTAATTGCTTCCCCATCCGAAGTCCACTAACAGTATTAACATCTGATTTTCTATTGTATTTATTTGTCATAGCGCAGGTAACACAGTGTAGGCCATGTGCTGAAGCCATTTAAAAAGGTACTCAATGCTAATAATACATTCAGGCCTTTATCTGAGGAAAGAAAACATTGTTCCGTGCTTCCAAAGAGCCATTTCCCAGATGATACAACAACCATCTAGGCCCAATCAGCAGGTTCGTTAAACATATTTACCCTCCTTTCTCTTGTCAGCGACAGCTCTTGTTTAAGCAACCGTCTGCTCTGAGAAGGAAGCTGGGTATTGGCTTGACGTTGTGTATGTATGTTTAGATGGGGTCAAAGGTCAGGGTCAGTGCCTCTCGCTGCAGTTTTGCTAAACCACCTCAGTCGCATACACGCACGGGGACAGGGGAGAAAGCCGATACAGGCATTTTGACATGGTAGAGTAACAAATAAACTGAGTGCAACCTCGGGAACAAGGGGTCATAAACACTTAATACTCTCCGTGTGTGGAGGGAACGTGTTGGAGGTACCAGTGGCCGGGCGGTGGAGGTGGGGGCCACCAAAGTCACTGTGATGAAATCCGTGTCTCTTGAACACTTGACTCGACCGAGCAGAACCAGCTTACTGATGAGTTACCCATTTGCAGCCTTCAACAAAATCTGATCCTACATGAACGATCCAGAGAAACACTCAGACTTGCAGCACAGTTTTTATTTTCCCACAGACTTTGTGGCCTAAAGTAAAAAAAAAAAACTAAAATCTAAAAAACTAAATCAGTTGATGAATTTGCTGTCTGGTCGGCAGACACGCCTCCTTAAAACACAAATGCTGGATTTTACAGAAAAAAGTGGAGTTGAGAAATGAGTCTAAGCCATCTGTGATGAGAAAGTGGATTACTCAGACACGAAGGTATGAGACACACCCATCTCACAGCGCTCTGCAGCCCTGCGCTGTAAGCGGTGTCCATGTATAACAGCATAACCACCAGCCTCGATAACGCCGAGCTCTACCGCTGCAGAAGCAAGATAAGAGCAGCTGCGGTCACACAGCTGAAAAAATAATAATAATAATAAAGAATAAGATTAACAATGTTTTGAAGTCAAAAGCTACAGCAGCTCTGAGAAACTACTGCTGGTGTTTCCAACCAAAGACCAATCTGAAGCAATTCATTACATAAAATCCAAAATGTGACTCAGCGGTTAAACACGGTGACTCTGGTGCAGGAACACGACAATGACCAGAGGATTTGTTCAGGTCAGTGTCTGCAGAAAGTGGCAAGATAGCCCTGAAAACTTAATTCACCAAAGACGAAGCCAAAAAAAGAGCTAATCAAATCAGGTACATTGGTGGTGCAGGACCTAATAATGAAAGCATTCCACATCTCACACGAAGAACAAAGCATCAACTTAAGATGTTCTCTCATGCATTAAAAAACTACGTTCATCCTCTGAAGAAAGAAAGTGGACTCTTTTTAAACAGATGATCCAGATAAGACTTAATTTAAGGAAACTTCAGCTTAATTAGACCGTTAGACTGTAACTTTAGAGTCAGCTGAGATCCATTATTTCTTTACACAGTAAACAGGACCTGTTGAGAGTAAAAGTTGGCCATTAATGAAATGTTTAAATGTGTTTATTTGAAGTATGTTAACAGCTTCCATGTTTGAAACATGCATATTTTGATTTATTCATGTACTTGTCACTGTATCTACAGAGGAATGGGATTTATAAACAAAGATAAACTTGACCACTGTCTCTTCATGAGTGATTATATTAAATCCAACTGCAGAGTCGACTGCCAGTCCCCCCGGAGAAGCAGCTGGGTAATCGCTGCGGCGACTTCCAGGGTAGACATGGATCTACAGAGCAGGCTAACGGCCAGAGGTAGGCAAGGTGCCTCGTGTGTGTAAAGCCGAGACGTTGGTACAAACAGTGTGACGGTTCAGTAAAGGTGGAGTTTGTAGTGGAGAATAATATAGGGAGAAGGGAAATGACTCTAAAAGCTCTCCAGGTTGATAGACTCCAAGAAAAGAAGAAGACCGGAAACAAAAATGTCACAAGGAATAAAAGTATCTGTCTTCTTGCTGCCATCCCAGTGTTAAATTTATCCATCAGCCATCTTGGTTTCATCCATATTTGTAGGAGCTAGTGGCACTTCAGAGCCACCACTTCTCAGCAGGAAAGTATTTCCTTCCATTTTTACTGCAAAAATACACAACAAAGGATATTTAACTTCTGTGTAGCCATCATATTGTTGAGATTGCTCTAGAAAGGTTTTACTCAAAAGAAATACCATTAAAACCACCAAGATTTTATTTACTGAAACCAAAAGTCAGCTCCAGAGAAAACTCTATATCCTGTAGGAGCCAAGTCAACAACGTGCTTCTACCTTGTAGAATTACGAGTCGCCCCCTGATGGTCGTTGGAGAAATCGCAGGTTTACAGCTCTTCAGCTCAGACCGACACTCTACATGCACTTCCATCGACAGGCAGGTTCAGTGAGAACAAGTCTGTCGTGACGTGTGGTGCGTGGAGATATTTTGTATCTGACATGAATCATTTGGGATAAGTTATAGACTGAAAGTTCAGTTGGTGTCTCAGAGCATTTTTAAATGAAAGGATGGAATGCCTCAGACTTTCCTTAACAGCTGAAAGACAGATATCAGATCTGCTCAGAGTTCAGGCCTGAGAAAACAGCCTGTTGTTCCAGTTCTCATGTCTTTGCAGCAGCTTCCTTTTGGACACAAAAAGGAGCTGCATCATTTATAGAAAAGTATGATCTGCATTGAAATCAGGCCAAGTGCAACATCCGAACATTGATAAAGGTGAGATTTGTCAGTGTTCATCACTTCAAGATAGATTTAAAGGGCCGAGATAGTTTGCTCAAGATCCAACAACAATGGGCACATTCTTTAAAAAAGTCCCTAAAAATAAAATCCCAAAACAAACATTCCAGCTGAAATTATATCATATCTGCAAAAAAATAATCGTGATTTTTTTTTTTTTTTTTCTTACATATCCCTTCTGCAAGAGACGACACAGTCTGGTCTAAATATAATAACAGGTCTCTGGGATCTGCAGGAGTTGGTCCATCGGTGGAGCCTGGAGTTAAATCTGAACATCAGCCATGATGCTTCTCACTGCTGGAACCAATAGATCAAATCTGTCTGAACTCTAACTGACTTCATGAAGAAGCTAAAACCTGGTCTGTTCTGCCTTTTATTTCATCTTGAAATCTCACACTAAATTTAGATTTTATCTATTTCATATTGCGCTCTTGTGTTGATGTTTTATACTTCTGTGTTTATGCTTCTTTTATGTCTGTTCAGTGTATTGAATGACTTCTGCATATGATAATCGGCTGTAAAAAAATAAAGCTGCCTTTCTTTAAATACACAACACATCAGCAAAATGTGTTTAGAATCAAGAATCAGGGAATTTCGTTGTTCTTGGTGCCAACTACCAAATGTGTGATCTCAAGTCTCTGCTCATTCCAGCTTTCTCCTGGATGGTCTCTCTCCCTGCCTCCCCTCTGTCTCGGCTCGCCCCCCCCCCCGTCTCGGCTCCTCTCCCTCTCCTCTGGTCTCTGTTTTGACAGTCCGTCTAGTCATTACTTGGGAAGGAGTCTGTTGGTTGAGGCTTTGCCTGCAGCGCCGTGCTAGCCGCGGATAACGACGGAGCAAACAAAAGCACACTAGGATGGTCGGCAATCATTTCTATTTTCACTCACGTTCACCACCTTAAGTTTACTATTTTTGGGGGGAGTAGCAGGACGCTCAAATCAACCAGTGATAACTTAATTGGCCCCATCAATTAACTTTCTGCAATTATAAATGGTAATGAGTCTTTGATAAAGGGTGTTGAATTTCTCATTTTCCAGTCAGCCACTGCAGGAGTTCAGTCAACTGTAATTATAAGTGTTAATAAATCATTAACATGGGATTTTTGTAGTAAATTCATTAATTTGGGGTTGCAAATGTTATTAACTGGTCCATGAAGGGATCTTGGCCCAGAGTCCACCGGAGGGGTCTGTGTAATTAATTCAAGGCCTAAAAAAAAAAAAAAGTTTGATGCTGAGAAATTTTCAGAACCTGATAATCGTAAAGTTGTTTTAAGCACTGGTTTTTAAATAAATCCCTGCAGCATTAATAAATGACTCCACAGCCATTAATTAATATTTAAACTCTGACTAAAAGCTGAAATATGAGCAGCGGCAGATCTTCCAAACACCAGAAACATTTTCTCACTACATTAAGTTTTAGTCAGCTGCTAATCACAAGGTATTAAATAAACTACCAACCACCTGATGGCCGCGAGCCAACTTACTGTTTCGTTATGAAATGCTGCACATGGTTAAAACTCTCTCTTCACTGGATTTTTAAGATTTTCTCAGGCCAAAAAAGTCTTCAAATGATTTTAGATATATTCAAAGACAACCTGAGTTTTACACAGAAAACACCACATTCTGTTTTAATGTCTAATTCAATTTGGCTCAATGTTCAAAGTTGAAAGTGAAGGAACAGAAACATGAAACTTAAATTTATACTAACTAAAGTCCATTTTTCATGATGCACAGAATGGGCCCAGTGACAATGTCGCATCTTGCAGAGTCCGTATTCCATTACCTGTCAATCACGTCCCCTGTCAGCTCGATTACCCAGCATACCTGGGACTCGAATGGCCTCCATCGGAAAGGCAAGATGTCAAAATATTGATTCCATTAATGTCACAGTCAAAAAGAAATGGCAGTCGGCTGTAGAGTTATGGCCTAATGGATAAAGGACTAATAAGGAGGAGGTAATCAAAGGGTGGCAGTGATGAAGTGGGTGACATTTGGGACTTGTAAAGAAGACAGCTGCAGGTGGAAGTCTAAAAGTTTGTGAGGATCCAAACAAAGGAAAAGCCCTTAGTGGCTGGATCAGTAGTTTCATCCATCTCACTGTATTGATCCACTTCAGCTACAGGCTGGCCTTTCAAATGAAAGATGTCACTTGTCATTTCTTTGATCCGGGATAATAAGTGTCATAAAAAGGAAAAGGAAATGCAACCCTTAACGGCGTATGCTAACGGTGTTATCTTCTGCACAGGTAGATGAGTTTATATTTTTGTAAATATGAAAACAGTCCCATCATTATCCAGCAGTGTGAATCTATTTTACTTTGATTTTCTGCTATTTTTGAACCTCCTCCTTCTCTGACCAAATAAAGATTTGACTGTTTTGGTATCTGAACACTCGTGGTCCTGAATGCTTCATCAGAGTGACCTCTGGGTCATTCAGCCCTGTGCAGCCACTAAGTTCCTCTGAGCAGGACCATCTCGGTCCAGACTGTTCCCTGATGGAGGAACCAGCTCCTGATGTCTCTTAGAGCTTCTCTTTGAGACGCTCTTGAAAACTTTTGTTGTACATTGTTATCTAATCTTCTGCACTTTAATAGACCTAATGCTAAATAGTGACACCAAGGCCACTTCCTGCACTGGAGCTGTAATGGCGTCCCTGAGATGGTGGTCTCGTTGGATGAAAAGCTCATACATAATAAAAAAATGTAATGTAATATGGCGAAAGCCTTTGTGTTGCTACAGTTTGTGTGTCCAGCTGTGGATCCTTTTCATCAATAGTGCTATCAGCGCTGGCCTTGGAACAGCTGAATATCCAAGGTCAAGTGGTCAAAAAAAGTGGATTAAGTTACAGAGATTAAACAACTGCCCTCCCGTGTCCCTGGAATGCCACCTAATTAATCATCGGAGCCGAGAGAAAGTCGAGAAAAGCGAGAAAACATCTTACACAGGTGAGGTGTGCTCTCGGGCCCTTTGTTGGAACTGCTGTTTGTCTGCTACACAAAGCTCTTTTCTTTCACCACCCAACAGTCAACAGCAGCACTTGAACAGTATTTGTAAGTAAGTCCCAAGTGAAAGGTGTGCTCTTATCTTGGAGGGATCTGCTGACTAGCTGTGTGCCGTGACGCGGTCCTCCAAACAAAACGGCAACACATTTAAACATTTACCAGCAGGGGAGGAAAAAAAGCCCAGAAAGAAATAAAGAGTTCGGAGGCGGTGGAGGCTAAATGTTGCAATAGCTGTTTCATGCCAGAGTAGTTGTTGGGCGCCAGCAGGTAAATTGCTTTACAAGTTGATGCATTAGTAAAAACACTGATGGAAACATAATCAGAAACACTCGGGTTAACTCGGCATGCCAGTTTGGCGGCATGGAAATCGGAAAAGAGCAGATAAGAGGGAGAAGGAGGCCGATGGGCCGGGTCGCAGGCAAATTATCCTCACATTTTTTGAGAGACAGTGCATAATTTAGGCCAGACGGCACAATTATATAGCACTTGTCATAAAAGGCCCAGGGCTTACAGGTCAGGAGTTCTCGATTGTAATTTTCCTGTTGTGGTGTTGGAGGAAGTGAGCCAAAGACTCCTCTGGCTCTGGAAAGTCTCAATCTCAGCCTGCAGGCAGGTGTTTTATGTTGATAATTTGTGTGTTTCAGTCTGTGCATGCATGTTCGACAGCATGCATGAACCTAAGAGACTTCTTTTTGCACTCCAAGAACAAAAAGATAAAAAATAACGGGAACTTTTTTTCTATTTTATGTTTTGCATCTGCACACACATTCTTGCAGTTCTTTTTTTTTTTTCTCCTTTCAGCCGCCTCATGCTGTGCAGTTCAAACCAGTGTTTACTCTGGCAGAACAGAAGACTCGAGATTTTCAGACAATAAAAGAACTGAGTTATTAGTCTTTTGTTATCAGGCAGAGAGAAGTAGGACAGACTAACATCTTTCCAGATATGACAAGAAACTGTGGAGTTTGTGCAGAACAGAACTTCAGCTCAAGTAATCTTTTCATTACTGAAATGTGTATTCAGCCATTTGACCCCTTCACTAAAATACCTTGCTGCGTCCAAAAATTATTTACTCCATTTAAATATAGCCAGAGACCTCAATTAAGTCTGCTGGCCACCTTTCTGTTGGGGCTAAATGGATTTATTTCTCCCAACAAATTGCTTCTCCCGCAGTGCGCTGGAAGACAGTCCATTGTGAATAGTTGTGAGCTTAGACTCTTTCTGGTGTTCCTGGGAAACCAACAAGCACTCCAAATACTTCTGGAAATGGAATAGATGTATTATTATTATTTTTTATTTTTTATTTTTTGAAACTTTATCTCAGTGTAAGCTGCTTGTTGGGTGTGATAGCAGCTTCTTTGTAACAACATCCTTGTGAGGAAAAGCAGAACACAGTCACCTTTTCCCCTCCATTTTGTCTGACTCATCACACCTTACTTCAGTCATTACAGCCAAATCATTGCTTCAGCGTTTGTCAATGCAAATCCATGTTTGAAAAAGTCAGCCCTCCCTATAACTAACAACATATGTCATTTATGAGGGCATGAATTCTTATAATTGAGCTCAGATTTCAGAATGTGTCCGTGCCAAGCCTGCGAGCCACCGCTACACTGCTGCGTTAACTGCTGTTACAAGCAAATCCAAGACGACACCAAAAGCATTCTTCTCTCCAACAAAGTCGACTATTCACTTTGCAGTGCAGCTTTAGATGAATTATTAGTGGCACTTTATGAAGAAAACATACAAATATTACACAGTATGTGGCTTATTTCAAAGTCAACAGTGACTGAAAATGAAATGGGATAGTTTACAAGCTCGAGGGGGAAAATCAGGACTTTATCATGCTCTTTCTGCAAAACTCCAGCAACAAAAGAGACAGTATATTTTTCACTGTATAAAAGAATTTGCATTTGGGAGAAAACGATTGCTTGAGGCTATGATTTCTGATCAAGGGGCAAATTTTTAATCTCACTTGTATCAAGAAATCCCTGCAGGACTCTATGAAAGCTAGATATAAAACTAAATGGGGGGAAAAGGAGAGCGGCCATGCAACAAGAGCAGAAAGCGTCAAACGTCAACCCTTCAGTGAATATTACCAATTAGCTGTTTGTGTTTTCAAATTATGTCCTAATGACGCAAGGAGACCTTATCTAATTTTAAACATAATATAGCTCATGGGAAAGTAGGCCTCTGTAGTTATTTTGGGATGTCATCTGACATTGTTTATTTCAACCTCTTACATCAATGCGACCACATGCTGTGTGGCACAGTTCTGCTGGCATCAGCTCCTTAACATTTATGATGCACAGATTATTCGTTAAAACGGCCTTAAGTGTGGAGCAAATCTGAAAATGCAGTAAATACAGGCATTTCAGCAGACATGTTCTTCAGAGAAACCACCAAGTCGTCAAACAGTGAGGGAAAAAAATAAAAATAAAAATCCCTAATAGGATCCAAGCCCAAAATAGCCTGCTCTGCTTTAAATGAATGCATGAAGAAGTATTTCCAGGCCAAGTTGTGAATTAAAGTCATTTACTGTCAGAAGCTGTGATTTTTAGAATCACAAATCAAAGATCACTTCGAAATGACAAGTGTAACTGCAACCTAACATTATCTCTGGCCAAAACCAAGAGAGGCAGAGCCCTTCTCTCTCTGTGCGGCTTCATACTGTAGCCATCAACCACTCCCCATCGACTGTCTTTATTCCTCTTTCCCCCTCCAGCCTCATTTGCAATTCTGGTTCCACCTCAGTGCAGCCAATTGTGACTGTTCCAATACCTGACAGGCCTGCCGGACGAGCACAGGTAGCCCCTCCGAGCTGCAGAGACTGACGGATGGCCAACATTCGAACCTGCTCATGTTTAATTCTGATTGCAAACCTTTTTTCATCACCGCCCCCCCACTTCAGCCAGTCATCCAGCTGTTGAGCCCAGACCCCCACCCCGCGGCACCCGGGGGAGCAACAGAGAGCGGGGCCGCTCCGTCCATCACCTTCAACATTTGCTTCGGCAGAACATTCAATTTATTTTATAGCAGCACTCCAGTTGATAGCGCTGACCTCCCAGATCCTGTGGAGAGTAATAAGATGGGTACGCTGATGTCAGATAGACCAACCAGCCAGTGGGCTCCTTCAGGGAGAGGTGCCTAGTTATTATTAAAAAATAAAAAATGAGGGGGCGGGGTAGAAAGGAAAGGAGATTAATTTCTTTTGAGTCGTGTTCTTATTTCGATTTCAAAGAAAGCTCCTCTCAGATCTCACTGTGGCCAACTGTGGCGCCGTCCCTTCGCTGATGGGTGCGTGTGATTGGTTTGTCACGGGTGGGATTGATCATGAAATCCTAAATACAGGGAACGGGTCGGTGACGGTCTCCAGCACGGCTCAAATGTCACAGCAAAGAGCAGGACTGTCAGGGGGTGAGGTCGGATTTCAATTTGAAGAGTGCCATGCTGTGGCCACACAAAGGAAATACATCTCCAGTTCGACAAAAGCAGCGAGTTAAGAAGGGGACCCCCCATCTGTGATCGGCATGCATCATCATGCAGTGACCCCGCAGGCTCAGGTCCTAATGCCAAAACTGTTAAAACCGCATTAAAACCACATTAAAACCTGCCTGCAGTCAGAACTGGGAGGCTCGGCACATATGTAAGTCGTGCTGGCAGTCGGAGCAGCAATAAAGCATCATTCCTGTCTCACAAGCTCAAAATCATGGTCTTCATTAGGATTGTCCATTATCCAAACCTAAAAAGGGACATATGGAGTATTTAAAGAGCTTTGATCAAAGATGAGATTGTCATCATTTATACATTTTCTCACATGGAGTTCGACAGCACTGTTTTTAAAAAGGAAAAAAAAAAAAAATATATATATATATATATGTACAAATTTGGCAGTCGCACACGTTGGTGGACAAAATGACGGTTTGCCATCTGCTTTTTTGGAGACACTGATTGATGAAATTCAGGGAATGTCAATTCTCCAAAAGCGTACATAACATTTTCAGTCCAGTCGAGTTCTCTTTAATTCCACCTACAAGAGCCAGACAACAGATGTTAGGGTGATCATAATGAAACTTAATCAGCATGACGTTAATTTTTCTTTGGTGACTCAGCTCCAGATGGGGCATTAGAAATAATAATAATAAAGAAAAAAACAGAAAGGCAGAATAAGAAAAAGGTTTGGTTTCTTAAGCAGAAGCACAAATGTTGAACTCACAGGTGTGTGTCGCTTTACGCCGAAACATTTGGCGGCGTGTCTCATGACGGCTGTCAGCTACAATGAGGTCCTGCATAAAAAGACAGCCCTCAAACACGGCAGCTCTAAAAAGGCCTCGTACGGCTCGTCGTCACCAAGAGAAGGAGGGAAATCTCCTGTTAACGCCGGACACACGCCGGGCGTGACGTGTGTGCGACACACGTAACATACGAAACACATTCACTGACAACCTGGCTGCCTGCTGAATGTAACAGCTGGTAACTTCATGACATTACAGTTACATTAACGCGTCACCCTCCACTCAGGCTGTCTACTGAAGAGCCTAAATACCAGTCAGGCTGTATTGAAGCCTATGGGAAAATGTGCCGGATTCTCCGTGGATTTATCAGCTCGGTAAACATTTTCTTTTAATTCTTCCAGATTTTTTTCTGTTTGTTGGTCACTGCACTTCATCACACAAAACTCACCAAAGTAACACAGTGAATAATAAACAAATCAACGGTCTCCAAAGTCGTGCACACAAAAATATATAAGATTAAACTGAACTAATTTGATTCTTACATGCACACAGACCCGTCACCGTGGAGAGTTGAATCGAGTTGAATTATATTGCTACTGATTTCAACCACTTCGTCACTCGCACACCCACAGCCCAATTCCTTCCTGTTCCACTGATTAACTCAAACATTAATCAGAACTTCAGGTTATTACTATAAACAGGATTGATAGCCCATGTGGCCATGGTGTCAACATGTCCTCCCCCCATGTTTATGTGCCAGAGCGTCTCTCTGCACCACCTGCTAATTAGCATTTCGACAGCAAGATCGAACTCTACGGCGAGGAGGGAAAGTTTAGCGGGCAGAGAGAGAGTTTAGGGTGAGCGAGAAACTTGGAAGCCCAAAAGAGAGGAAGTGAAAAAGGAAATTGGAGAGAGGAAATTAAAGGCAGTGACAGAAAATGCAAAAGAGTATTTCTAAGAGGAAGTGGCTGAGAGGGTGGAAGATGGCGAGGAAGAGGAGTTTGGCAGAGCCAGGAGTCCTTGAAGATGAGAAACAGAGAGTGTGACAGCCGGAGAGAGGCTGAGGACAGCTGTGTCTTTCTGATGGCACAGCCTAACATTTTGGGCGCTGTCTATCTTGAATGAATACCGTGCATTTTCTTCCTGTGAATTTCTAAATAACACGTTTCCTCCTCAGCAGCCTCGGGAGAGGAAAGGTAGCCTTTCTCTGGGTTAGCATAACAGAGTGACAGTCCAGGTTTTTTCTTTTTCTTCACCCTCCAGTCTCTCTCTTTTTGGGTGACAGGGGAAAAAAATGGAAAATGACAAATTCAGTTGCAATGTTGAATCTCAATGATTCTCTTTGGTTCTCTCAAACGTAAAGTCTTGACAGCGCCGAGCCCTCAAGCTGAGTCCCTGGCAGTCCTTCAAGGCTTACTGCACAGGAATGCAGAGCAGAAGGACTGAAGCACTCCTAAATATCTCATTCTCTGCGATACTTCATGCAATTAAACACCATTTGCGGTCTTTATTGTATACCAGAGCCAGCAGAGGTACCTTCTTTTATCTACAGGACAGCGTTCTGATTTCAAAGCCCCCCAACCATTCTCACAGTCTCCACAAACGTTGCCTGTGATGCAGCTTTTCTTGTGATTGTGTGCAGCAACAGCCTGGATGATAAGGATCATGCTCATTGAAACAATTTAATGCTATTTTTTGGGAAGTGCTCTCCTTAGATTGATCCCTTTGAAGTGCTTAAATTAGCGCGGAAACACTATTTTCCACCTCATTCCCCAAAATAAATGACAGAATACATACAAGTTGCTCTGTCTGTTAATACACAAAAGTGCCATATGGAGGCCTGGGGAATTTCTCGGGAAAGGGTGGGAGAAAATACAGGTCTTGATGAATCAAAGGGTAAAAGGGTGTTTGCGTTATTCCTGATTTGATGACTGATAAACACTAGTTACCATAACCTGCACTTTTGTTTTTCTTCTGTTAACACGCACTCATTGTATCATTTAAAAAAGGATTTGAAACGGGTTGTGGCCAAACTGCGTCCTCGGTTTTCACACCCGCTCACTCCCTGTGACGGAGGTGGTCTGGGCATCTGAACAAAAAAGATGCAGGAGCTCTGATTTACGCAGATGGGCTAATATTATTTCCCACTTTCCAGGCTTCTTCTGTGCTGCCCATGTTAGATTATAAGATTAGTTCTTTTCTTTCCCCCCAAAAAAACCCAGTGGAGGCAGCATCTGGAAGACATAGCTGTGGCTACCAGGAGCTCTAAAAGCCGAGGGCAGGGAGAGCAGCGCGGGCATCGTAAGGGTTTTTATGTGGCGGGTAGGACGGGCTGCCACTGTGGGCAAACCTGAGGGCTCAGCAGGTTTCCTGAGAAAACGGCTCTTGGCGGCATCCATTTTATTCCTTGATTCACCCAAAGGGTTGGAACGCACTCTCTTTTGCACATTCATGCTGCTAAAAGACTTTTTAAAACTGAGAGATCAATATTCATCATAACTCCAGCTGAACCGTAACACAGCTCACACTTTCATTGCTTTTATTCCATCTGCATGCTTGATTTTCTTCCCTCTATAAAAGGCAAGTAATTATTATTACTCTGTCAATCATACAGAAGCCACCCCCTCCTCCAGTCCATTCCCTGGACCAGGACTTGGACTAAAACGTGAATTCTGTGTGGGTGGTGGCAGAAAAACTGAACACACATGCAGAGAAGAAAAAAAAACCCTGTAATAAGGAAAATTAAAACAAAAAATGTCTTCTCATCATCCTCCTGGATGACAGAAGGAGAACAAGATCATACCATAAGACTTTGAAGCTCTGCAGGCGTAAACAGAGAGAATGGACTGATGAAATCGTCATTGATTTTTGCCTTTGCGTGTGATTCACTGTGATGGAGTTAATCATGATAAATTAATAACAGAAGCAACCACACAGCTTACATTCTCCGTGGAAAACACCACAGGCTGACATGAGCAGAAGTTACACGCAAACCAAACAAAATGCTCAGAGACACTTCAGCTATAAGATCAGTCAGCATTTCATGAATGAACAGGCTCTGCAGAAATATCATGCCTTGTGATATGATGTCTATTTTGTACAAACTGAGCTCAGCCTTGGGGCCACACGTCCTAATCGGTACAACATAAAGGACTCAGGAAGTACCGTCTTTGTTCCCTTGTTTATCCTCTGCTGGCAAACCATTGAAATAATTGGAGAAGGCATCTGGTTGATCCATAATCCAGTGTTTTAAATTGACACCGCTGTGCTGACAGTGAAGCTTCCTGTATTTCAGTGGAGCTTTTCAGTGGCCAGCAGTGGAGGACTTCCTGAGCAGAGCACTGGGTAACACTCAGGCTCTTTTTTTTTTTTTTTTTTTTTTGTACAATTCATAAATCCTCTCCATCTTTCCTGTGATTAATTTCCTGTCACTGCTGCAAATGTTTCAACTGGTGAAGATAATGAAGAAAAAAAAAAAGAGAGAAGAGTTTTAACATCTGCAGGGCAGATCAGCGAGATTAGAAAAAAAAAAAAAACAAGATGTGGTAACTATCGTTACTAATGTTGGTCTGGAAAGCAGCCGACGTATGAACAGCTACAGATAAATACTTGTCCGACACATATTTTCCGTAACTGAGCTGTTTAAAGCAACACTGTAAACGCACCATGAACTCCAACGCATGAGTTGTGTTAATTACAGATAAGGCTGGAGTGGCTGGTAGTTCAAGCCAGGTGAACAATATGGCTGCAGATGGAAGAAAGAGACATCAAGACGGTGAACAACTGAGGGGGGGGTGGGGGGCAGGAGAGAGCGCCGACATCGATGAGAGTGGTAGAAAAGGGCACGTTCCCATTCAGCCTTGGAGTTTATTCACTGACCCGCTGGATGATGTGAGAATGTTAAAGCTGTTTATTTGTTCAGCTCAGCTTCAATAAACCCAACTGTCATTAGTTCCTGAATAGATGCAACTGCAAAAACACAAGCGTAATGAGGCTGACGGTAAAAAGGGGAATTTTTCAGCCTTTAAAAAGTTTGGAAAGAACCACATCGGTCAAAGTGGAGAGATAAGCAGGGCAGATTAACACTTAAGGGAGCAGAGTTTTAATATACTCCAACCGTGAACAAGTCGATCTCCCACGCACGACCACCGCTCCAGTATTTCACTCACGAATGGGGTGCTCTCTGTGGCCGCAGAAAAAGTAAATAAATAAAAAGCTGCCAAATTACCCCCAGCCATTATTTTGTGTCGCCTCAAAACCGGTTGAATCAAAAGGTGTCTGAGAGCAGGAGGTGCCAGGAAAGCGCCGGCAGACTGTGTGCTGTCACAACTGTAACTGTATGTGAAGTTCCCGACAGTCTCTCAGTGGTAATTTGCTATTCGTCAGCTGTGAGCTGAGGTTTCAGGTACAATCGAACCTCAGCCACGGCTTCAATCATCTTCAAACTGTGGTCTGCGGTAGGTTTTGTCAAAATATCATGTTTTATTTAGCGGGCTGAGCTGGGATTGAGCTAAACTATCAAACACATCAGCAGGAGAATCAACTAAAACTTTAACAGGAAGCGTTTTATTACAATGCCAGTGTGACATCTGCTTCTATTGCAGGACTGTTAAACACTGCTGAGTGGACAAGTTCCTCTTGTCTTTGACCTATCCAGTGACAAAATGCCAAAATACAACTCCACTGAAGTATCAGCTCTGTTAGCTTTGAGAATCTTGAAGTGGTTTTGCTGTGAGTGAGTAAGTGGTCCTAAGTTCGAGAAACGCAGCTCGATGTGGCCTTCAAGCCGGAGGTGGTGCTGCGCGTCTGTTTAAATAACGAAGAAATTAAAATAGTAACATTTTGTTTTCCACCACGGACACATCAATGAAAACTGAGGTCTTTGGAAGATCAGAAAAACAACATCCAAGCTGTGAAGTCGCTTCATAACCAGCAGCAGAAAGAGCTTTTTGGGAGAATACAAGGACACAAACGCCTTTTTCTGTGAAACTGTCCCCATTCATCATCTCAGTTAAGTCAAGGTCAGCGCTTGAAATGATAATACAGACCCGCGACTGGCTGATGGCGCTGTACAACACCAGCACCGACGCTTTGAAAAATCTCTCAGTGCTCTGCTGGCATCGCGGCACCTGGCTAATTGAGGACATCTCAGCATATGGTTCACGCTGGTTACGTCCCCACGCAGCCGTGAGGTCATCACCCGTGCTTTGAACAGTGCAGAAGTGAAAACCTCAGGTACGCAGAGATATCCAGCATGTCCTCTCGCCGTGTTCGTGTCAGCTTCGGGCTCATCCCCATTTTTCTCTTCCGCTCTTGTAACCGACAGAAATCTCTCATTAAGTGTTTCTGAAGAAGTTAAACATTAGCCTTAAAGTCGACTGAGCTGGTGTTCAAAGTCAAACACCAGCTAATCCAACAGCATCCGAAAATCCCAGAGCAAGTTTACTATCTTAACTTGGCTTCTTCCAGATCTCCGCCATCCTCACAGTCATTTTAATTTACTTCTCTGACTCTACAGTTACACCCAAACAATCCACAGACACGAGGCCATTACAGAAATAAATATCAAATAAACATCTTGTTCAATTGCATTTATAAAAATGTCACAGAATTTATGAACAGAAAGTCTCCTGTTCCGCATCATCGACAGTTTACAGTGTTCCAACACCAAATGCTGCACTAACACTGCTGGTAGTGTTATTGTTATTAAAAGTACAGCAACTGTTGTTGAAGCTTTTACTTGTATAAAATATGTACTGCAATAAACTTCCTGATTGCTTTTGTTAAACTGAGGTAATTGTGCCAGATAGTTTCCAGTAGTTCAAACAAATTCAAGAGAAGCAAGTTTTCCAGAATTTTCCGGACCCTCCATCCACATTGAGACATTTTGACAACTCCTAGACAAGAACCTTTGTTTTTCCTCCGCCTTCGTGCGCTCCTCTGTTCTCCCATTAAGTCACACTTCAAGGATTGCAAATTAATGCATAAAATGAGAAAATAGGAGTTTATTGATGTGCTGCTCCTGTCGCCTTCTCTCCAGACAATAACTCTGAACACTGGAGACATTAATGGGTGAATTGCTTCTGAAAGTGCGCCATTAAATGACTTGTTTGTTGATCATGTGCATTCTTTTTGTTTTTTCCTTTTGCCTGTTTGCAGAGAAACAGACTAAGAGAAGTCTTGATAATGACATTAATTTGCATAAAAATGGTACGCCGTTGCAGCTGCATTAAAACACTTCAAAAGGACATTCTCTTTAACTGTATATATACCACTTTTGCCACGTATGAGAATAATTGGAGCTGTGCTTGACAAGGAACAGAAACAAAGGCATACGAGTATTACTAAATATTAATTAAAATTTCTATCTTTCCACAATTGTTCTGGCATTTTCCAACAATAGCAACAAAGTAGTTCTTAAATTCAGTTTCTGGTTTCCTTAATTGATTGCAGTATTTGAAGTGAACACTGAAAACTAAAATTAATTGCAGAAGTTTTTGTTTAGTTTTTTTTTTTTTTTTTTTTTTTAAGAAAAAGAAAAAGAATATATGCATGTTTGATACATTTGCATGGCTGAACAATTCTCAGTGTGTTCATGGAATTAGAAATAGCATGGCAGCTAATCATTGGGTTTTCTTTGTAATTCTCTCATGAATGGTAATTGTGTTATAGAGAGAAAAAAATGAGGATACTGGGTTTCCTCCAATTGCATGGTTAGCATCACCAGTGTGTGCTGAGCCAAATGGACTGTGGGATTGATGGTCAGGAAATGAACACACATGCTGAAATCAACCGGCCATTCACCGCTCTCCCACGATTAAAGCTATTCAGTTTCTCTTTTGGAGCCGTGCCGGACAAGTGCTGAGGAGTGTCTGCCCGTGTGTGCTGAGCTACTGCAGACAGTCTGCATGTAATGTATGTAAGCCCATGAAGGTGTGTGTGTATGTGCACATGTGTACATAAAAACATGAGTGGGCTTGTTAGCGGCCTTCACGGCCGTACCTGCTCCGTGCAGGAGAGCAGCACTTGTGCTCTGCCCTTGAGCATTAACGGTCTCCTGCCGGCTGCCAGGCATCCTGTGATTAGCTCGGCTCACAGGATGATGAGGTGTGACTGCTAATCCGGTGAAACAGACAGCTGCAGCCCAGCTGATAGGTCGGGGGGCGAACCTCGGCTCTCCTCCAGCCCCGTTTGTTTGTGTGCATCTGCCTGTGTGCGCAATTGCCATAGAGTCCGTGTATTTATACGTTGGACTTATGTGTGACTGTTGACTGAGGATCTTCAAAGTGAAAGACGATTTGCAGCTCCTCTGACCAAACGGGCGTCACTGTGAAGTCACCCACGGTTTGTGTGCTGCTCGTTTGAGACTGCCAGTTTGCATTTTGTTTAAATACAAAATCAAACAAATGTAATTTAATTTCATGTAAAATAATGACAAAACAATTCATAGCATGTTTTGCAGGTACAGTGTTGGTATTTGTGAATAGTTTCTACCAGAGCACTGCATTAATAAAAGCCTGTGACACAAAGTTTTTATAGAACTAACATTTTGGAAAGTTTCTAAGTCCAAGGTTGGCCAAGTAGTTGTGAGCATTTACAGCTGAGAGTTGCCTCATAGTCCACCAGAACATATATTACTTTTGAAACACCTTTCTAAATGAAATCTCAGCAGTCGGCGAGACAAAATGAAGTCATACTCATTCCTTCTCCCAGATTTAACTGGACGTGCTGCAGCCACACACACCCATCGCTCTGCTTTAGAGAAAAATCCACCAAAGCGAAATAAATTAGGCTGTAGGACTGAAATCTCTCTCCCACAAAGTGTTATCTCATTCAGCAACTGCATATCTCCGTTCTGCTTTAACAAGAGGTCTGCAGCAGATCTGAGAGGTGAATGTAACATGTACCGGAAAGCAGTGACACAGCTCTGAAGGCTCGAGTTACTCGAGGTCCAGCTGGAAGATTCTGTAGGCCTGGGAGGCTTTGTTGCTTTATTTTCGTTGGAACGGCGGCCATGGCTGGAGCTTTAATAACATTAACCACAGTTGGAGTAGCGCATCATGACAGGGTACGAGACCAGGAGAGAGGAGGGGTGGGGGTGTGGAAGGAAGGAAAGGGAAAAAGGAGAAGAGAGTTTATTTTTTAATCTGCATTTTAATTTGCTGTATCAGCTCTGAAAGCTGCCTCAGGAAACACATTCTGACCTGAACAACAATCTATCCCACACTTTTTAAACTCAACTCCAAAAACCAACCTCATCGTCTCATCCCCTCCCTTTACATCTTCTTTCTTTTCCTTCCTCTCCCGGCATCTTCCCTCCTTCCTTTACGTTTCCCCTTTCACGCACCCATGAGACCAAGCAGTGATTTTTAGCCGGACAGGCGGACTTCAGGTCTGTTTACAGGCAAGATCTCAGGAAGTCAGAATCAGATAAGCAGATTCCTTGGATACACAAGACGAACAGATACATTTCCAGTAAGACGTCTCCACGGAGGATACCGGCCCGAGCGATATTACCCGGGAAAGGATGTGAGTTGAGAGTTCAAGGGTAATGAATGTTCATGAATGTGTGTGCATCTATGAAAGTCGGCGCTGTTTCCAAGATAAGAACATCTTTGGAATTAGTCTTGATGGCCCTTCTAGCAGGAAACCCAAAGATGAGTTGCCATTAATTAGCTTAGCCCTCTTGTCTCACTGCGTGACATTTTTCTCTTCCTGTTCCAAACAACTGTCCCTTTGTGAACTTCATCATGACGCCAGATTTTTGGCCAAGTTCTCAACTGGCCGTGGACACCAGCCCCCCCCCCCCCCCCCCCCCCCCTTTGTGCTGCATTGCACAAATACAATAGAACGTAGTCTAAATGGATACCAGGTGCTTCCTCCGAGCTCTCATCCCTTAAAGCTTTACAGTAGAGGCGGTGAGGGAAGAGTCGGACGGCAACAAGTGTGTCTCGTCACGGCCTGCGTTTTACCCACCGAGCTGTCTCCTCAGATTCAAGCCCTTTTTCCATTGGTCAAAAAAAAAAAAGCTCCTGCTCACATCTGGCTTTTGTCGGCAACGTTGAGGGCAACAATCGGCACTCACACCCGGGTCAAATGACTCTGCAGCAGACGCGGGTTTATATTTGCTCTGGCTCTGATGAACCCACAAACTTTGGCCTCTTTTCCTTCTGTAACGTCTCTCCGAACTCAGACACAACGTGGCCGGCTACTTCTTCCTCTGTGAGTCAACTATTAGTGTGAAACGTTTTTTTGCATATATAAAAAAATCACAGAAACACACATGGAAGCCTCTGATGGAGACTTGTAGAGGAACCAGCTCACTTTCTGTAAGTGCCTGCGATGACATCACACAATTGTGTTTGCTCAGTCTGAGCAGGAAGACCAGCAGTAAAAAGAAAGAAGTCAATCTGCCTTTATTAGTGTTTAAGAAACCCATAAACACATTTTTACTTTTTCGGGAAACAGTTTGACTTATATTTTGGAAATATTCAATATATTTTGGGCTCAGTGCAACCACAGCCAGCAGCATCCATCCAAAAAGTATGCCCATTTCTTTATAAAACTTTTGCTGCAAGATCAAAGTCTACATTCACAGTTTTGAGAGTAATAAATGGCCATTTTCAGCCAGTCTGGCATTCTCCTGTCTGGTTTTCTCTGAATGAGCTTGCACACCGAACGGAGCTTACACAAGCTGTCACTTAAGTTGAAGACTGTGTTCTGTAAAATGCAAGCCAACACAGAAGACGTAGGGGGGCCAAACTTCTGTCCCAAATGAAAATTTGGAAGGGTAACGCTTGGCAAACACGGCGAATGCTGTGGAACTCAAAAAATGACGAGAGGATGAAGGTTAGGAAAAACAGGATGTGTTCAGGTTCCTGATTTTCCTCACATAATGAAGAGCTGCTTATTTGAGACAAGGAGGGACCATGAGAGGGAATCTCAGGTTTAAACAGAAGTTTAAGGCAGAGACTGTGAGAACGATTGTGTATCTGCCATCACAGATTTTTCATCGCAGTCTTCTCTTTTTTTTTTTTATCCAGGCCTCCGTCTACAGTCCTCAGCTACTTCAAAACACTGAAGCTCGTCCTATTACAGAATTCACCACGACTCCGGTCCTCACCTCCCGCCGTGGACTCCCGTCAGACTCCAGATTGGCTTGTCATTGCTGACTTGAGGAGGAGTGGCCCTAATCTATGCCCTGTTTTACGGTCTTTGCTGTGGAATTTTATGGAAAAGTGCTGTATAAATAAAGTTAATATTATTATCAAGTATCAAATATTGGTATTCTGACTTTTTTTTTCTTTTCATTTTCATTTTCAACATCGAAATCATTTCTATTCCCGTGTTGCAGCAACATGGTGATAAAGACATTTACATCGATTGGGGTCGTTGTGTCTCATCTTTTGCATTTTCAGCACAGTGACTTTTTGTCTTTTTAATCATTTTTTTAAGTAAATTTGCACAGTTGCCCACCAGCTCGTGTGGATAAAGAGCTTCATCCCCGCGCACAGCAGCAATAGATAATTATGTGGCTTCACTGAGTTGTCCGGGATTGTTTTGACTCTCAGAGCCACCAGAGTTGCAGCGGATTATTCTGTGTTGGGCCGGTTTGATTAAACTGAGGATGATTTGCATGGTGGTCTTCAGGAATTCAAACAGCTCAGGGAGATACATCTGTGAGTCCTTGAAGAAATTACTCCCCGACTCCAAGATGAATTACATACAAACTATGTGTTTGGCCCGGCAAAAATAACACACTGCATTCGTACTCCCGTCAGTTAGGACCTGCCACTAAAAGCCTTTCAACCTGAGACATGATTGTCAACCTGGACCAAAGGCTGCATTCTGTATGGTTTCCTTTTTCTGACACACCGCAGCCCACCTCATAAATATATTGATGCTTCCCACCCTCTGAACCTGCACTTTGTCCCGCCAAAAGGTTCTGCCTCAACCTGAAACACGATGAAATGTGGCTCCCCTGAGGCCATCATTTCTCAGTCTCGGCACAGCAAAGCGGTGATAAGCTGCAGAGTAATCCTTCTCCTGAGGACCCCGCTCTGATTCAAACTCATCGTCAGTTTGTTAGCTGCTACGTGGGGGAGATTTGTGTGGTGTGACAACCAGCAACTTCCTGCTGAGCTGTACTTTTTCATCTCCATCACCATCTCCTGGCATGAGCCTTTCCTTCAATACATAATTTCTGCATTTTCATGCTCCTCGCCTTCAGTGACTGGAGAAAAATCTGTCTTGTTCAATAATCCCAACCACCATCAAATTGTGATAGGTTGTTGGGTTGATCGGTGTTGATTAAGTACAATTGTTTCCTTCAACAAAATTAACACATTATAGCTTTAATGTCGGCCAAGTTATTTATATGTAACTTGATGCGTGCAGAGTGAAATCTGCATCCACCCCTGCGGTCATTGTGGTTGCAGAGCATTTGATGTAAAGCTGATGTCAGGAGAAATAAGATCCGCACCCAAAGGTGGAATTATCGGGAGGGAGATGCTGAATTCATTCACATTAATTTGACGGAGTAAGAAAGGAGGACAAAGATGTTGGTTATTAAATCTGCATCTGGTATGTGACGTGTCCAAGACTGAATGTTGTGAGACAATCAGAGCAACTGTCCAACATGTCCTGAGGCAGCTAATACTCTCAGTCCTTTTTATTAATGAGCATGCCAACATGGACTGGATATCATGTAATCGTCTGTTTTCCACTGCTCAGGCCACTAAGAGACCACGGCAGCAAATCACCAAAGCAAACCCTTTATATGTAATATACAGTTGCAGCTTTACTTTTTCCAAAGTATTGAAATGTGCCATCCTTCTCTGAGTCTGTGTCCCAGACTGCCCCCCCCCCACCATAAAAAAAGGTTCTAAACTCACCCCCAACTATGTTACACCTAAACACAAAATTTGCAGCTTATCAAGGATCTGCAAGTAACGGCCCTTTTCCGTTCCAGCTGAACATTTTCCTCAGCGTTGAACAGAATGGAGGCTTTGAAACAGGGCACAGTCTACCTTACCCCCTCCCACCCCCACCCCCACTCCACAGGTTTTTTTTTTCCCTCCTGTGGAATTATAAAGGCTTGCAGCTAAATAAATACAAGCTTATTAATGTGCACCTTCCCCTTCATGGGAGGAAAAAATGGTCTGCCACATTTGATTTGTGAGCTGTTCCATTTTAGGTAATGAAGAGGAAAGCTCTGCAGTTGAAGGGATGACTCCATCAAACACTGGCGTGCATGATTAAACTTAAAAAATAGTTAAGAATGCTCCTTTAACCTTTTAAGTCATATTCTATTATCAGACTGCTGGCAGAGTCAGAGCTGCGCACTCACACACACATGCAATCACCCCACCGTGCACCATGAAACCTACTGTTTGGCACGCCCAGCGGCGTACATTTAAATTATAATATTACACGGACAGATATGCATCTAAAGCAAATAGAAAATCAACAACAGGGAACATGAGAGTAATGTTAAATATGCATGTCTTATTGGCTTCCCAAATTTTTCTTCTTCTCCTTCACGCCAAGAAAGGCGTCAGTGAGTTTACAATGAAACACTGAAAACATCTAAAAACAGGGCTGGATTTACACGGAGACAGATTATTGGGGAGAAATGAGACCCATAACTGATACATGCAGTCTAACTTCTGCACTATTAAGCCTCTTCGACTAAACCCCTCTGCTGCTCTCAGTGTTGTGTCTCATCTCCAGTTTCTGTTCCTGAAGTATTTTCAGCTGCTCCATCTCAACAGTCAACGCTGCTGTTCTCCTCTGAACATTTCAACTTGACTCAGAGCTTTCTGCTCCTTTTAAAAACAGAAGATGAAATTAAAAGTACACTTTTCTCGTCATCTTACTTAGAACTCTTAGCTCTGCTGGGTACCTGGAGCTGCTTGTGACATGTATCCAGTCAGATGAGTTCTGAGCTGGTGGACCTGGTTTGAATGCCAACCGATGTGAACCTTTCCTGCCTGCTTGGTCCTGCACAGAATTGAAAAAGCGTAAATTACCTGGGGGGAGAAAAAAAAAAAACTAAATACAGATAATTAGAAAACGCTGAATTTTGGAAGAAATAATCAGCTGTACCGGTAATCCATCATGCGCTAATGCAGAACAGTCAAAATCTCTTGTCGACGCTATATTTTATCCATCTAGCGTAAAAAAAAAACAAAAAAAACAAATGGAGTTATGAGTAGAAAATACGTACAAATTGTGGAGCATGTGAAGGGTTTCGTCAAGCAGCTACGATAATCTCATGTTTTTAATGTCAGTGATCTTTTTTTTTTTTTTAACAGATTTTCACTGCTCTTGTATAACATTGAGAGCCAAAAGAGAAAATCTACACCGTCCTTGAAGCTATTCCCTCTTTCTTGGTGAGGAGCCTTGTTCAAAACATTGACACTGGAGCGAGAAAAGCACCCGGAAAAGTGGCTAAATCCCAGCGAGTGGAAGCGGCGTTAACCCATGGACAGTGTTTATCTGCTGACAGCAGGCGCAAAGCCTGCAGTATGTCTATCTTTGCTAAGCTCTTGCAATGTGTTACCTTTGCAAAGCTGTCTGTGTGTGTTTCTTATACACTGAGGTTTTTGAGGTAAGATCAGAGCCCCGATAAATGACTTCTATAAATCTGAGCGCCCAGCAGGTTGAGCCGAGAGATGCCTGTTAGCCATTTCCTGAATAACAAATTTCATTTCAAAATATTATCCCGACTCTAAAACTGTAGATTGATTAGTATCAGAAAAACAGACACTCTCTCGTGTCCGGGGGGGCTTAATTTTTTTTTTTTTTTTTCTAACATTTGCTTTTTGGCTCCAGTATTTGACTCTATAACAGACACAACCCATCTTGCTGTTGGAGTTTTTCTCCCAACTGCACGTCTGCCTTCCAAATAAAATCCTAATAAATCAAACAAAGAAGCTTTTCACAAAAATAAAAGAAAGAAAGACAGTCTAACCACTTGATAATTTTAGAAGCACTGATTACAAAACATGACTTTAATTTTACTTTAACTTTGGTTTTAATTACAGGTATTCTGTAAGGGAAGACAAATTCTGATTTCTGACTAGCACAATGCAACATGTATTCAGAATAGCTTTGGCTGACTTTTCTCCTCCATAACATTTAACATGTGCTTGTGAAACTCTCCCATCACTCAGAACTGGGTGAAAATTCAAAGTTTGGTCCTGAGGCAGTTGTCGAGGTTCCCAGTGCAGATATTTGGTTCTGTCCAGGAAGACCCAGGTAAGGTTCCCTCTCTCGGGTGCAATGTCTCCATATGTGTACACAAACACAGCTGATGTGATAACTTTTACTGCGAGCTACAGTCTCCATCAAAACTGAAACCGTCTGGTGGGGAAAGCGTTGGATGAAGCTCCGTCTATTCCAGGGATAAAAAGGCCTGGGGTGGTATGATGTGGAAATATATGGATGCATGTACACAGAGCCCCCGCGGACGAACCCAGATAAACGATTCCTTGCGTGTTTTGGTGGGAAATGCTGTGGAGAAGGTGGGAGGATTAAATCTCTCCTCCACTGATCTGCGCTTCAGTGGAGACCACAGACAATCTGAATGTCCTGCTAGTGGGGTGGGATTTGGTGGTTGTGATGGCAGCAGCGGCTGTCGGGGTGGGGGGCGAGTTGGAGCAGGATGCATCCCAGGGATTAGATAGACCCCTAAATCCCTTTAGGAGATTGAACAAGACCCAAACCAAATAAAGTCCTCAGCATCAGTTATATGTTTCAGCTTCTGGTTTTCCTGTTTTAGTTCCACCATTATGATGCAGTCATGGAGTGGACAAGTGGGAACGGAGCTTCTCCAATTTTATTATCTGTGAGGGATGAAGAGTCAAAACTTTTACCAGCTTTTTCCATGTTATCAATTTGAGCCCATTAAGTTATATAGAGACAGATAAATTGATGTTTCACATTTTGGTTTTCCTGGCGTTTTACACATTTGCTTTGTTCGTCCCTTTGAGGCCGAATCACCAATCAGCTCAAATCCACACTGTACTGCTGCTGCTCAGACATGTTTTGATTCCTTCTCTGAACTCAGCCCTAACACCGACACCTTATTCTTGCCTCCAGTCCTTGTTTTTTCCTTTGTGGTCATCAAAGGAGTCAGCTAATCTCTAATCTGTTTCAAGTATGCACCGTATTCTTATTTCCGTCTTCCTGTAGAACCTGCACAGTCTCTCCGACAAACTCAGAAAGACTCAAGTCCACCAGGGAGAAAGCCTTTGAAATGTATGCTTTGGTTGTGTCTTCGGTGAGAAAGCTTGCATTAATAACCACACACACAGATCCTCACGAATGCATGAGACATCAGATACCTCGGCGGAGCCACTAATGGGCCTCAGAGTGTATTCTGGCCCTTAGACTTTCTAACTGGTTTCTGTCGGCCGATTCCCCAACAATGATTGTGAAATATGTATCCGTGCCCTAAAGGATGACACCCAGCCTTTCGTTATTTTTACAGCCCACATTTGGCTTTTCGACCCTTGCTCTGGTAAATAACACTGCTGTCGTATTTGCATTCTCCCCGGGTTTGTCAGGCTCTTGCAGGGGGAACAATCCTGGAAGGATTGCATTGTGGAATTTTCTGAGTAAAGCTAAAGTTCATACAGTGTACCCGAGTATAAGCTCCACTCTTTGACCTACTTTAAAGAAACCTTAAAGAAACCCAAGCGTCTTTTAGTCGAAAGCCGTAGAAGTTAAGTGAATGCTTTATTGTTTGTTCCTGCAGAATATTTCTTAATTGATATTCCTGATGCCTCTTTTTCCCTAAACCTACACTACAGAGGCATACACTGATGTGACTGGGCACTGGGTATTCCATTTCATTGTCACAAGGGATTGCATGATTTAGCTTTGAGTAACTCTTGAAGATCTGCTTACCCTCTGCTATTTTTGTGGACAAGAGGCCTACCGTTCTGCCCGTAGTCTGGAGGGGAATTGTCTCACTTTGTTTCCTCTCTTTCCTTAAAAACAAAAAGTCATCTGAGTTAGCTGCTGAGCCATTCTATGCACAACTGCATCCAACTAAACAAAGTGAGAAATGTCTGTAAGGCCTTGGGCTACTTTCCCTCTTATTCATCGACCGTTCTTCGACCTGTACGCACAAAGCAAGCACAGGTACTGCATTATTCTCTGAAATATCTGTTTCACAGAACTGGGGTCTAGGTTAAATCTATAGCCACAGCTAACAGGAAATATGGTTTTTATATTTCTTTATGTCCATTTTTTCTCCATTTGTGAAATAACCATTCACAGTTATATCTCTGTCCATTTTCCAGGATTTTTTTCTGAGTGGCTTGCTCTGCAGGGAGCGACTTTGGCATCCTTTATGATCATTTCCTTCAGTGAAAATATCAGTGTAGTGTGACGTGTTAATTGGCCACCAGTCCGGGGTCACTCTGCAGGCATCTGAGAGCTTGCACACTGAAGGACCTCTGTGTATGGGGAAAAACAAACGAGACGCAACCAGATGACCTATGGAAGAAGTCGAGGGAGATGAGGTCATCGCTGTCTGATTTCCAAACAAGACCGGGGACAACAGCTGAGAGAGCCAATGATCCACTGGGTCTCATTAACCACACAGCAGTCTGACTGATGCACACCAGGTCACGCATACGCTCAGGCGAGCCAGTTGATGCAATGATGGTTGAATAGCTTCTGAGAGTGATGAAAGGATCTAAACCTAAGAGCCTCGTGAAGTGACAAACAACTGACCTGCGATCACTCACCAGCTTTGCAAACGGCTGGAAGCGCCAAAAATCCCCTTTTCCCAAGTCGTGGAGTTTTAAAGCCACTAAATTCTTCTTTCAGTGAAGTTTAACCAAATCATGCAACACATAAGTCAACTACAAACCACAGGCTCCGACTGAGCCCCATCTTAAAGACATCATGAAAAAGAAATTGTTCTCTTTGGGTAGCAATGAGAAGGATCAAAATACACCACGAATGAAAGCTGCACACAGCGAGTCCGAACAAAACCCAAAGAAGAGATGTCTTGAGCTTAAGCCTCCCTTCCACGTCCACCATTTCTAAATAAAAAGGAGCACTGCCCCACACCTGACCATCAGAGAGAATCTACATGTGTTTCTATTAGAGACGAGCTCCTCCAGACTGTTATTTGTGAAGCCACATGTGCTGCCCCGATACAAAACCAGAGCATGTGGGAGCAGTTACCTCCATCCCGAAGCATTGATTACTACTGTTGGGGTATCAATACAAGCTGACCGCCTCTTCAGTGACATCCATTTGTTGTGCTGTTTACTCCTAATTTAAGACATCTTGTGACTTAAAAGTCCTTCACTAGCCAACCGTCTAAACACGTACATAAAGAAAATAAGCCCGTTCTGTTTCCTTTCTATCAGCAGGACTCGTTTACAGTCAGGATGAATCAGACCGGGCAGTGGTTTCCAGGAGATTACCTGCTGCTGCTGGCTGAAGTGAAGAGGACAGGAGGACATAAAGTGGAAACTCCTCAGGAATGGTGATTACTGACCACTGAATTGAAACCAGCCAACAAGAAACCAGATCTGAGCCTGCGAGAAGTATTATGGTAGTTAAATCAAATAAAAGCCTGGGCTCACCCCATCACTCGTGTTTTCTCCCTACCTCCCCCGCCAGCACTGTGCATTAAAGAGGAGATGAATCAGGAGTCTGTAAATCAGAGAAATAACCACTTTAACCCTTTGGAGCTTCAGCAGTGGACATATTAAGAGGAAGCAATACAGAAAGAGAAGCGGTAAGAGCTCACGTCGAAGGGTAGCGGTTTGAGAAATGAAACGCTGTTCATCATGGCTATCACCAAGAGCGACCGAGCTGAATTAGAGATGCAGGCGGATGGCAGAGGAGAAACGCAAGGACTCCCCTGCGTGACTCCCATCTCCGTGACCAATCACAGTTCAGGTGCCTCTCCCCTCCGAGCCCGCATTATTAAATTAAAGGCTGAGATTTATACGCCAGTGCCAAAGCAACGGCTTTGGTCATATTTGGAATCATTTATCCCATCAGAGGGTCGGCCAGTCAGAGCTTTGATTGATAGAGCCGGAGCAGTGGGGGGAGTATACAGTTACAAACGGGCCAGAGCCATGCATCTTTAATTCAGCACCAAGCCGCCTTACAGAGTCCAGACATAGCAACACGGTGGCGCAGGTAAACAATTCCCTTGACAACAATGAAAGAGCCGTTGAGGACAGAGCTGTCCCCATATATATATACACACACACGCCACTTAAAGACCAGATTGCAGACATTCTTGTAATGTGAAGTTCTGCGCACAGCAGGGAAACAGTCTGGTAATAGATCCCCACTCTCCCCTTCAACAGACTTGCCCCATCTGGTATTTATGTTAAGATAACTACACCCATGTAGGAAAAGTAATTGATATTAATACTGCCACCATACTACTATTTAATCTCCTGGATAATGCAGCAATACCATGAGTTTGTAATTACTGCATGTTTGTTTTGATTAAAATAACGTGCTCATGTACCAGACTGGCTGAATTCACCAAAGTCTGACCTTAGATTCAAACGTTCAAACTGCTTTTAAATGCTTAATGGATTATCAACTTTCTGGAAAAAGTATTTTCTAGCTTCCACTTGGCATCTGCAGTGTAACTAACAGGCCACTGAACCTGTGATTTTATTTCAGTTTGTACCAAACTGCTTCTTGGAGGATACAGATGATTTGCTTACATTTTTATGCCCACTGAGCTGAACCTTCGACATTTGGTAGCACTAGGTATCATTTATCATATCAACCTATATTTATAAAAACACAAAACAATGGCAATACAAAAATCAATTCCTAAAAACAAATAAGCAAATACATATAAATATAAAAATATATTCCGACACCATCCCAATGAATTATGGGAGCTGGTATTTTAAGTGTTGTGTTATTCCATGAGTCAGGAGCATAAAATATAAAAAGGTAGTGTGATCTGGTCCCGATGCATGATAATTTGGTAATATAACACTTATTTTTAAATTAATATATGATTTGGTTTTGTGTAGAAAGAAGACCAGCCAACCTTTTCAGACAGAATGAAATTCTGGGTATTATAGGGTATCCCCAGTCATAAACTCAGAGCAGAATGATGTACAGCATCTAAAGGCGTAAAGGTGGTGAAGGGCAGCATGTCGATATATTACATCACCACAGTCCAGTGCCGAAAGAAAAACAGCTTTTTCTTTTTCTACTGTACACGAGGAAGAAAGTTCCATTTCTGTAGAGGAAGCCAAGTTTCTAAGAGCCTTATTGCTTTAAAGTAAATTTATCATCTATCCAAATACTTAAATATTTAAGATGCAAGACTCTTTTTCGATTTCTGCACCAAGCAAATTGCTAATCTGATTTTTCCAAAGAGCTAAAGATCTGAGCATTTTGAAAAAAAAATCATATATTTAGTTCAGTGAGTGCATTTTCCAAAGCATTAAAGAGAAACTTGTTGAAAGACATTTCCTGTTGCTCATCCTATTTACAAGAAGAGTCCCAGAGCTTCCTAGACTTTATAACCAACAACTGCCAGTCTCAAAACATCATCTGTGCAAAAGCTGAATGGGGCTTTTATATGTGGAAGCAATGGAATTCATTGTTTGATTGTAAATAAGAAAAAAAACAAAAAACAATATTAGCAGTGTTGGTTGAGATTACCTCTCTATGCACGAGCGAATCCCCCCCAACCCCCGGCTAGACAGAGGTTTCATTCCTAGCAGTTTGTGAGAAGCAGATGTAAAGTTTGCAGAACTGGGATTATACGGTTCTGTGTAGCTTTATTTGAATCAAAAACAGCAACGTGAAACCTGGAAACAGGATCTCAGCACATTGAAGGCATGAGAACAGGATGCTGCCTGTATTAGCCGATGTTTTTATTTTCTGAGTTCCTGTAGGAATGCAGCTATAGCTGTGGAAAATCATCAAAGCTCCACAGCAACACGTGCATATGAATGTGAAGGTTTGTATTCACCCCCCACCCCCAGGCCCCATTGCTCCATTTCAAAATTTTGAACACTTGACGGCCCATTATTTTCATAAAGAGAAGGAACCGAAATCCTCAATGAAAGGTGCAGGCATAATTAGATGATTGAAATGGGAGCTGTCTGAATTTGAAACATATGATCAAGGAATTTAACTTAATGCTGTTAAGAAACACTAAAGGATCATATTGAGCCATGTTGACTAGCTGTAAAGTGTGCGTTGAATTACAGTGGGCCTCTCTGATGCACTCTGTGGCCTCTGCACCTGGTTTTAACGCCGTGACATCACCAGTGGAAACAGGACTGTTTGGATTCTCACCACTGCATCTGAGGAGTCAATCAATCTTCATCGTCCACGGATATCCACTATCACAACAGCACCCAATCAAGAGATTAAAGGAGACCTCTAATTTGTCCAAACTTGTGGTGGAAAAGGGGAGCTCATGAGCCAGGCTGCAAGAGGAGGAAATTGCAGATAATAGAAGTGTGGAAAAGTTCCATCCAAAATATGGTAGAAATATTTAGGAGTCTGCCGTTGAGCCCAGATGGATGTGACAGATTACTGGTGACAATCAGATCAAACTCTTAGCACAGCCACAAGGGTTAAATGAACAAAAGAATCCGAGATAAGACCTTTTCATTCTTCTGTGAAAGAATAAATGTGGAGAAAGTTCATCAGAAATAAAGGTTTGATAGCTTTAAGTGCAGGTCTCCATTAGCTTCCGTTTATTAGCCCCGTTCACGGACCTACTGTATGTGGATGATATGAGAAAATGTTTAGACATTGGAGGATTATTAAGTTTAAATCATTTTTACATCCAAGGTATGAACACGGGGTCGTAAACATGCCATATAGTTAAGAGACTGAGATTAAGAGTTGCTACAGTAAAGATTGATTGATAGGTCAATATCTGGCTGCCAGCCGATCATGTTTCCACCTGCTCTGTATCAGCAGTAAGAGGAAGCAGCTGTGGTGACTGCATGGGGCCGAGCCGACACGTGATACACGGCATTTCGAGTCATCTTCATAACACATGGGATGATATAATGCCCAGGTCAAAGGTCAAAGAGCCAGTTGTTTAGCCTGACACTGAGGAGTGTTTTACCAAAATAAAAAAATCAATTTGAAGAAGTGCAGTCTAGTCAGAGAGGGAAATGTCAACAATCTGCTTAATTTCCTGCAACGTCAGCATTATCTCTGATATACCAACAGTGACAAAGAACCATTTATGAGGTTGTGTTATATATTTTCTTTTTTTCAGAACTATGTGTTTTTGTTTTTGTTTTTTTTTATAAACTTTAATTTAAAAAGTACCCAGCACGCATCAGCTAATCATTAATTTTGATCAGGAGTTCTGCTCGTCCTTCGGAGCAGTAATGATGAAAAATCAGCTCTAAATATCTGATATTTAATATCTGCCTTTATTCTGTCAACACAATAAACTCAGACCAACTTCAGAAATATACAGGACTGATCCAGAGACTTTGACAGCTCGGCCTCTGAAGGAGACGCTCTGATTGGCTGTGACATCACCCACCAGAGCCAATAGGATCGTCCGATGTAGAGACGCAACTCCAGACGTCACTATGAAAGATGGAGGATGAGACACACAGAAGTCAGAGTCAGACTGATCCAGATGTGAACTAACTTTGTTCATCAGTTTCTCACACACACCAAATCAGAGCTTTTATAAAGAGCTAATTCTGCAGTTTAAAGAGGAAAAAGAAGCTCAAAGCATCACTAAGAAATAAAAGCCAATAACAGACGATGTAATATTTAGAAGCGAGCACACTTCAAGCACTTACAGATCACACTTTGTCCAATTAATAATGCATTTACAACAATTGTGTATGATTTCCTCATAAACGTTCGTTCCCCTGCAGAGTTTAAAAAAACCTCTTTGTTTGCAATCATGTAAGTTTTAAACAATTCTTCTTATTCAGTTTCATTAGATTTCAGTTTTAGTGGTGAGTGGGAGGGATTGTAGGAAAAGATTTTCATCTGGTGTTTTTTGATAGCTTCCAGAAAATCTGAAAATATATCAAAGGTTTGACAAAAACATCTGGCAGACACTTGGTGCTCCAACAGTGACCACTTAGTCTGACTAAAAAAAAGGGGAAGGTCTGAGGAAGGATTTTTCTCTCCTTTTCAGATACCCTGCCGTAATATTTTTTTGGGATGTGATACCATCTTGTTTCTTTCAGGGTGGTTGTAAAAGCAGCAGGTCTGTGTCGGGCAATATGTTGAGCTCTTGTTGCTGACACAGTGACAAAAGAAGCTGGTAGGAACCCCTGTTGCTTTCCCTGAAATGATTATTTTTTCCCCGGGGGGGGCCCTGTGCGAAACAGCACATCCAAAGTCCAAATATTTGTCACGTCGAAGCCCAAAAAAAAGTGTCAGAGTGAAGCCTGATCCTGATGTGCGTTTTCAGGGCTCTCAAAGTGTCTTTAAGGGTTCAACTTCACATTTCACTTCATGTCTGCGAAGATACATTTTTACATTTCCGTGTCAAATGCCACGACTGATTTCAGAGCTAAATCGCATTCGCACAGACCACATGTCACTTACAATCCACAAGCTTTCACCAACCATTTTCTTCATGCTGCCCCAGTAAACAACAGCCCAGTTCTCATGTCAGTCATTGGCTCAAGCGTTTCTCAATAGCCAGAACGCTCGGACGGCAGTTTTGGGTTTAGCTTTTGAATTCACTTCATCTCTGAAGGTAGTTTGTTCCAGAGCACATGTTTAGATCTGAGGGCTGTTTGAAGGCAGATGTAGTTCCTGGCTGCATCCTTTCAACAAACTGCCTCCTGGTAATTGGCCATTACTCTAGAACTGAGAGACGTGCTGTCCAGAGGGCAACTACTCTTGTCTGGAAACAATCATGGAGTTAGCAGGCTGGCAGACAGCCTTGTCACTGGGATATGCCTCTCCCACTGAGTGCGCGTTTTCTCCGGAGAGGACAATTTCCGAAAAAATGAAAATGGATGACACCTGAAATATAATTACGTTGGTTTCATCATCGCAGTCAATGCATGAATGCACATTTAAACACTAAAGTAATTAATGTTTCTATGGAGGAAATCTTAAATGACAACTCTCTACAGACAAGAATTTCTGTACATCATGCGACAGCTCTCAAATCAAACAATCTTTCTAATAAAACAGAAAGTCCTTCAGGAAATGAAACACAACTATCATTGTCTGTCAGTTTTCATTTTTTGTTGTTTTTTTTTTCCTCTTCTTCTTCATCTGTGCAGAACATTTACTCACCATGGCAATGTGTTGCCCTGTGAAGCCACACTGTGACCTTCAACAAGTGGCTCTATAATTACAGGAGAGCACGCAAGGTATGCCAAGTGACCCTCCTTCATCTGCGACCAGACCTAAACATCAGAGAGGGAAAATAATAATACTAACTGACACGTCTACCTCTGGCACAGACTGGCAACTGGATCCAGATGGAGGGAACGTATCATTTCGTTTTATTGGAAGATATCAAAACAGAGAGGCGTGCTCCAGGAACCCGTCTCTCTTCAGTTTTCCATGTTTGGATAGGGATAAAATGAAACTTGATGTTATTTGTCCGCTGTTTCTTGGGGAAGCACCTGAGAAGGCTGCAGTGCACTGTGGGTAACGCACCGAGGTGCTGAGAGAAGCAGGGCTGGGCTGGATGAGATGTGGCCACGCTCTGCACCAAAATGTGGCCTGGAGGAACATGCAACTAAAGAAATGCTTAAAGCATGCAAGCCCAGCTGTTTTAATTAAAACATAAAACTGAAGGCGGTCCCCCACCCCCAGCTTGCTCCAAACATGGTGCTGACTCATTTCTTAGAGCCAAAGCAGCATGTAAATACCTGAGAACTCTGTTGACTTGCAGCGTTGCCGTCCTTTCATCCTTGAAAGGCAAGACTCCCTCGTTTCAGGTCAAGCACTGACTGGTTTTCCAGAAACCCCCACCAGCCCTCCTCCACCTACCTTCCTTCCACCCCACATCCAGGAACCTTTCTTTGAATTTGGCTCATTTCTCTGTGCACCTGAGGATGTTTAGTTTTGTATATTTCTGTCAGCTTCATCCCCCACTGCCTCCCCCAAACACACACCCTGAGAAACATGCTCTCAGACATTCAATCTTTACTTTTCTATTTCAAAACATTTCTGAGTCTTCTCTCAGAACACGTCACCTCAGCATCAGTGTTACTCCGATTAGATCACTGCCGGGGGAGGACGTCGGAGGAAGGAGAAGGTTCGGCGTATCGCTCTGATCCAACGTCACGAAGCACTGAAGTGCTTCTCCTAAAGGAAGGCTGAAGTGGAGGAAAGAGCGATAGAAGGAAAAGTGACCTGAGCAGCATCAGGCCCTGGGGGCCACAGAGGGGCCTCGGTACCCCACAGATTTTCTCACATATAATATAACTGGGCAAGTATGACTGGTAAAGTTGGGGGTATAAAAGTCACAAGGGGAGTTTAAGGTTTCAGTTACTGTAAGTATGAAGCTGGTAGAGAAACGGTTACGCCACAGAGGGGCTTTTCTGATACAAATCTTGGAATGCTGCTCGCCGTCCAAGTTTCAGATGAAATTTAAGTTAAAAGCAAAAGCATTTAAAAGTGTATGTATGTCTTTGGGCACAAGGCTGTGATGGCCTGTGAGATAGCAGAGCCCAAAATTGAAGGCCACGTGATCTTTGTCCTCTGTAGCCTTTGGCGTTTTTCACAACATATTGATATTTTCAGCTTACCGTGGTAGGAAATCAGTCTGAGCGTATGAAAGAGACCTCAATGGGACAGTGATTAGGAGACTGGGAGACAACTAACTGTTTTAAATACATTGTGTAATATAATAGGCAGGATTATCTTTGGCATTATGAGGTTACATCTCTTCCAAACAGCCAAATGATTGGGAGATCTTGTCAGTAAAATCCTTATTAGAGAACATAAACTTTGCACACGCTTGTGTTTTAGCCCAATCCAGTTCCAGATGCCATTTGCAAGGGACAGAATATTATTGTTGTAATAAATGATTGCATTTAACCCTCTGCACAGTTTGAAAGTTAAAGAGGAAAGGCAAATTGATGCAGTTTTGTTTCCATGATGTATATTTTTTATAACTATAGACATGTTTTCATTTATCATTTATTTGAATGCGTTTTTACAATGTACTTGGATAGCAACCTGCAAACATTGCAAAAGCTAGCTTTCCTGTGATTCAGTTGTCTGCCATCACCACATTATGTCACAAAGTGAAATACAATACATTTTGAATATTTACAACCTTTAAACCTACAATAACTCATTTTTTGGCTGCTTAGGTGCTGAGCAACAGCTTTTAGTAAATAGATCATCTGGATAATGTTTCTAGACAGAGATCGCATTATAATACCAGTCCATTGGGGTCATCCTGCTGAGCACGCTGAGGACTCCCCCACCCTCCCTCACTGATGGCAGCTCTCTGCACATGATTTCCACAGAGTGACATCAGCGAGCAGGACCTATTGTACTAAAGGAAATGGCCACACTTCAGCCCCACGGGGCCTGTTGGGGAGACAGACCAGGGTATCCTAAGGAGCCGGCGGTATTCTGGCACCGAGCCCATGTCAACATTCACAGCGGGAGCCGTGGATGCAGAATGAAGTGATATCACTGGACTGGGGAGTTTTATAGCCCGGCATGCCAAAACACCATCACTCATATCTTCACATCCGTACAGTTTATGACCAATGGATTGACGCACCAAAGGCACACCAGGAGAAAGCGGGAAAAAAAAAAAAAAAACTAAACACAATTGGTATTTCATGACAGCATTCCAAGCATCTAGTTGTTATGTTATTTGATGATTCCAAGTCCCATCCCATCTGCTTTGTGTGCAGACTTGATCCAATTGCTCTTGAAATATTTTTTTTCTTGCGTTTTTTGAATAACCTGTAAGCTCCCTGTTAGGATAAAAAAACTCAGTCTAACTGTGGTGCATGTGTGCAAGTGATGTATGGTTGACCACAATGGTTCATGTAAGCACTCAAAAGTGACAGTGCACAGACAAAGCTGAACTGTGGAAATAAAGAAATTATGCGGTGGAAAAAGACCAACAGCTATAAACAGGTTAGACCACACCACAGAGTGCGTGGGCTTCAAGTCATCATCTCCCTCCCTGCATTCCTCGTCAGGCCTGGGGAAATGTGGGGCAAAAACCCTTATGCTGATATTTTTACCTGCTTTAATAAGACCTGCACTGATGGCTTGCAGTCCCTGCAGGAACTGTCAAACGTTTCTCTGTCTGTTTACAAAATCCACTTTTAACTGGGTCAAAAAAAATGTGACAGTCGGTTTCAGGTCCAAGAAAAACAGAGTCTCTGGTCACTCACGTGATTTCTGTCCATGTGAAGAGCAGCGTGTTTTCAGAGAGCCGCGGCCAACGTTGCAGCGGGCCTATTAACTTTACAGTAACACACCAGGAGAGATGGGTTAAACCTGTGAAATAGAGGCACAGAGTGGAGTAAAATATGAAGGGATTCTTGCAGTTATGGGTCCCCACTTAGGATGTGGCTTTGATTGACAACGAGGACAAAATAGAGGCGGTCAAGATTTATAGCTGCGTGGGATTCTTTGCCGTAGCAGACATCTGGTTTGACCAATGTTTATGTGGCTTTGTGGAACAGTGAGGAACTTTCTGTGAGGCCGGGGATGAAAGTCAGAGCAGGGAAAGAGTTATGTCTTAGGTTTATGATGTCTATGTTGGTTGTTAACAGCAATAAAACTTTTTGTTGATGCTAGCTACATTTTATGTCAATACTAGACCACTAAATTTCCACTCAGTCATTAGGGATTAAGGATTAGTCTGATTTTTCTGAAAATAGGCTTATTCTCTTTTTCGGGGAGATTTCGATGAGAATATTGATGCCATCTGTCTTTTAATTATGAATTATAGCAACTTTAGTGGAGCACAACCACTGAAACAGGCAGAAACAGCTAGCCTAGCTCTGTTCAAAAAAATAAATATTTCACCTATCAGTACCACTAAAGCACATTAAGTCACACTTCATTTTGTGTTTATTCAATCGAGACACCAAGTGAAGTGTAAAACCATAAAGTCTCTGGTAAAACCATCAGTTGCATTCTGGGGGGCCCGGTCTCAGCGTCAGAGACTGTGATCACATAAAGGGACTTTAGCCACCTGCGACCTCTCCGTCAGGACAAACAAGCCAATCACAGTACAACCACTGATGCACCCCTTGAGGTGCATCACTTTCACTGACCTTTCCCGTTTGCACCTGTCTTGTAGTTTACTGCCCTCTGGTGGCTTCAACGGACTGCACCTGAAACAGTCTGTCAATCACACAGTAGCCACACCCCTAATCCATCACTTCCTTAATGGTCTGTTCGTTAATAAAACTATTGAAGACGACTTAAAACTAGAGACTAAGACTCATTAGGACAGAGCTATAAAGTAAGACATTTTCCCATAGACTTCAATACAAAACGGCTCTTCTTAAAAAAAAAAACAAAAAACGTGCGTTTTGGATAGATTAACACAAAACATTAAATAACAACTCCTAGGTGTGTTGTTACCAGTCTTCGTGCTAAAATAACTCCCTGATGGATCAAGGCGTACACGTGTCTAATTATTTAATCAGGAAATAATAATTAAGAAACATCAAACTCCCCTTTAATGAAAAGGAGCTGTTCGCTCGTGATTCTTCTGCGGCTGGATGGGATGAAAGCGGAGGTCAAACCCAGTGAGGAACACCGTATGAGGAAAAACTGACTTTCAGAGGAAAAAGTCAAACAAGATTTTCGTTTAATGGAAAATGCTGAGAGTTGAATACTGACAAGTGTGATTACTGGTATACATCAGAGATGATTAATGTATACTGCGTGTTCCTGCCTTACAACATACTGACATTTTAACTTCATGTTTGATCCTGCAGTAATCACATAAACATTATCCATGACCACGCTACACCACAACGGTTACGTTTGGTTCTGAGTAAAAATGGAGTATGCTCCACTCGGTTTGATTTTTTCCTCCCATTCTTGACGTAATTTTGAATTATCGCCTTAAACTATTGTTTTTATGTCCAGTCCATGTGCGTATTGGGAAAGACAGAAAGGTTCAGGGGCACAGTTGTTAAGAAGCTGCTGCCTTTCTGAATCGTGATCAGCAGCCATAGGACACGCTGTGTGTCTTTCCAGGCAACAATTAGGGCCAAGCGTTTGTCTTCATTTGAGCCTTGGCTGTTAAATATGCCTTAGGGATGGCCACTTGACCCCAGGAACTCTTTTATGCAACCACAGAAAATACATCTCCCTTTTCTCATTTATTCCAGCTCTGATGGAAGGACAAAGCAATGAGGGTGAGCAGGGCAACAGATCGGCTGCCAAAGGTGGAGGGGCAGTTGTGGGCACACACACACACACACACACACACACGCTCCCGTGTATATAGAGATGCATTCACATCACAACATGTTTACACTGAATCCCGCCTCCTAATTTAGCACAGTGGTCCTGCAGTGACAGCCTTCCCACCCTCACATCACTCTACATGCCCGGGCAGGCGTCTCCTGGGGTTTGCCCCCCCCCCCCTTCCCATTAACCTAGCACTATGCAATCTGTCAGGAGGCCCAGAGATGTCTTATCAATAGGCAACGTCTATTGTTTCAGGGGGCTTCCTCTTTCCTGTACAGGACTGTCCTGTAGTGGGGGGCACCATGGGGCCCCCAAACCGCCCGAGGCCACGGGGGACTTTAAAAGGTATATGTAGTGTAATGACAGAGCAGGACCTGCCCTGCCTGTTGTCACCAGGACAGGAGTGCTGTGCTGTGCTGTTCTGTCAGCTCTTGATTCATTTCTTGATTTGTGTGCTTTTGTCGAACAGAAGGGGCGCACGGTTACAGGTGGTGTTTCCTTTTCCTACAGTGGAAATAAAGGTGAACCCGCGGCCACGCCGTGTTCTCCGAGGGAAGTCATTAAGCTGCTCTATTTAAACAGGCTATTTAAAATCGCACATGACAATCTGAAGACATCAACTTCGACTTTATTAGGGAGTTATCCCTCGTTAGGTACAAGTACAGCAGCCAACACCTCCCAAGTTCAGCCAGATTCACATGTGAAGCAGTCCCCCCGCCCCCCTCCTTTTTTTTTTTTTACATAAATCCATGTATTTTTGCTGTGCCAGAGTTATAAAACGAATTATTGGAGGAGGTACACCCAACTCAAAATGCTAGTTCCCTCTCTTTTAATATATGTAGCTTTTACATAGGAGGAGCTATTTTTCTTTTTCGCTGTTGGCAGTGACTTGGATTGAGACGACCACTGGGCAAGCAATGGGTGTTTGCTCAAGTGGAGCCAATTACTCAAAATAAATTGGGTCTTCCTCTCTATTCCCTTCTTTGCTCTTCCTCCCTCTCTCCCTCTCTCCTCATCTCTCTGGTATGGGTCGTCATTTGAAAACCAGGTTAGATCCACGTTGAGCCCCTCCTTCCAAATAAACAGGCTAGTAATGGCTGTTTACCCAGAGCATAAGAGCCATTATGCGCAAGGAAGTTAAACATCTCTGACAGGCAAAATGGCCGCAGACAAATCACTGTTGCCCTTTCTTGAGGGATTGATTGGAAGAGCGCTGATGTTTCCCTAACTATTACCAGCAGCCATACACGCCAACGGCTGATGGCGGTTCAAAAAGGCATACCAACTGGATGGTGTAAGCACGCAAATCAAAAAACCTTTTGTTTGTCTGCAATTACACTACAGAGTGAGCAGATGACTGTGATGGATTTCATCACGCTGGTTGTGTGAGAGCCCTGAGGTTACGGTTAGCAGGGACCCCCTTCAATCCCCTCAGCAAAATCTGGGCAGTGTAATGTGGAAATGTGGGGGATGTGAAAAATGAAAGTGCGCTCGTAATGTACAGTAGGGCAAATCGTAACGAGCTTAAGGTCAGTCCTTTGAGTCATTATGAGATCAAACGTGAAGTCGGAAAATAATTCGAAGTGAAAAGCACCGTTCTGTGACTTGGTGTTTAATTGGAAATGAAATGGTGGGGTAAACAGAACAATGCATTTGTGGTCATACATGTGTGGAGAATGGACTGCATTAAATCAGAGGCTGCTAACTAGGCCATAATGGAACCCCACATAATGGGCGCCAACTGAGTAATTTATCGTCAAGCTTTTTAATTTTGTCTCTGAAGGTCGGGGGAAAATTATGTTTCCTTGGGTCCAGAGTTTTACAACTTGATATATAGACATTATAGACTTCAACATGATGCTTGGTCCAAGATGTCATTTGGTGAACTAAGTAGTCCTGTAAGTGGGAGGTCAAGTAAAGGTTGACTTCAGAAATACTCCACTGTAGAGCCAAAAAGGAATTGAATTAATTACTACACATAAAAAAATGTTGTGAGGATTTGCTGCCATTTTTTGTACGGTAAATCCAAAATGTAATGTTTAAAAGGCAGAAGTGATTTTTTTTTTATAGAGCAAATAATGAATTTAAGAAGAGAAAAGAAATATGATAACTGAAGTTTACTTGGGAATGGAATGATATCCAGTTTTATTGCATTTCGCAATGAAAAACACTCAAATTAAATTGATTGTGGTTAATTCCTGTCATCGGGATAATCACTAATATCCTCACCAGTGATTTGAAAATCTCAGTCGCTCTCGCTTTGCCACAGGGAATCAGAATTGTTTAATCAGTTTGTTGTTAAAGCATAAATTGTTTAAGTGGAAAATAGAGCCCAACTTAAATACAGGAAATATCCGAGAAAGAACAGTCAGTGTTGCCATGTTTAGTTATTTATCCTTCATTTGTCCAGAGAGACCAAAGGATATATCAAGCACTTTCACAAACCTCATGTTGACTAAGTAAAGCAATTTCAGCTTGTTGTAGAGCCTTTTTATTGTAATGATGCAATAGTCTTGAAATTATTTCGGCTCTGGATAATCCTGACATGAATTTTCCATATTGTGCAAACCATCAATCTTGAAGGCAGAGACGTTGAACTAAACATTTTCATCTCGAGGCAGCATTTTGAAATGAGAAGCATCTCATCTGAGAAAAATGTTTCGGTGCAAAAAAACAAACATACATGACTATTCAAGCACCCTGAGCTTCAGTCAGTGTACACAGGAAGCAGATTGTCTACTCTGCATTTGATTAGCTGCACAAACTACTTTATTGATAAACAACATTCTAGATGAATGGTTTATGGATTTTCAAGGTATGCAAATACTTCATAGTTTCATTTTTCTGAAAGCCTGAGAGAGGAGTTACCAATACACAATGCGGGGAAAAAAAACATTCACCACAATGCTTATGGTGCAAACAAAGTACATTTTACTTTATCCTGCAATATTGCACTTAATATAATTGCACTTGATATACTTTGATTTTGTTATTTTTGTTACTGAAAGCACGGAAAAAAATGGCAGAAAGGGTTAAACTTAGGCTGTACCTGGAGGGTTTTATTCAAAATAACATTTTTAGGGGACTTTGTGAGTCCCAACTTTAAAACTTTACAACTTTAAAAACAACAAGCAGGTGTAAAGTTGGTTACAGTTACAGTCACAGTCACAGTCACAGTCATATCTCTTAAAGATGGGGGGCCCAGAAAACAAAAACAGCTCTGGGCCCCTACATTCTCTTGGTGCTGTGTGAGAAAGGCTGAGGAACATGGGTGTTGCTTGAGCTCTGATTCAGCCACTCATGATGGGTACAAACCGTTGTACAGTGTTGAGCCACGAACCCCTGGCACTACAACCCAACAGGAATTTCTGTCATGCATTTCCAAATGAATGGTTGGCACGAAAATGCAGCACGCATCCGGTGGAAACAATATGGCACTGCCCATGTGTGTGTGTTCCCGTAGGCTAGCAAGTGCATGTATCCGTACAATATCTCCGTGTGTATCAAAGCATATATTCTCTCTCCCTTTCTTTTCAGCTGTCAGAGTGCCAGGCAGCATTCAACACCTGGATCAGCAGGTCTCTCCCTCATGCACATCTACTCTTACACACTTCACTGATCTCCATCCCCCTCCAGAGGGAGAGCCTACACAGCTGCAAACTTTTCTTAAGACTTCTCATACAGCGCCGAGCTACTGTAACAGAGCCGCAGCAATGTTTCACCACCTCCAACAATTCACCCATTCTGTGCTTGAGATTCTAGAGTTGCGTTATAGCCGCCTTTCATTGTTTTGTGTTACTTTTCATGTCGTGTAATGTATAGTGACAGTACTGACTTTATTCATGAGGATTAAATTCCTCCTCATAGGTTGTTGACAGATGCTTGATGTCCTCTTGTTGCTGGGTCAGTAGTAACACAAACCCCCTGAGGGCTGCCTTTGTTAATTGTGCCAGTAATCTGTTTAAAATACACTGTGTTGGAAGATGGGGGAAATTATCATTTAGGTATTTGTATTCCTCTCCACAAGCCTTTGTTCAATAATATATTCCTGATGTTGGCGTTACAATAAACTCTGGTCCTCTGTGTACTTCATTCCAATTGTGGCCACAGGATACGAGCAAGGTGTGTGTTTCAACTTTCGCTTCGGGGTCCCTCAGAGAGTCAGGCATAAATAATCATAACATCACAGTATTTTTACCCATTTCATTGCAAGTGTGGTTTAGTTCAACCTGAGCCCAAAGTCATGATGGACAATCACCAGGAACCCCTCCACCCCCACCAGTAACCTCCTGGGAGACCTATTACAATTCTGTATTCAATCATGCAATCCTGTTGGCAGCCAATCAAAGGGCAGCATTCAGCCTATGTCCCTCAACACATACCCCGCAGGTCAATTTGCCCGGGTCTCATGCCGAAGTTTGAAACAGGGACGCATGCAAAACAATCTGTCCCTTGGTAGAAAACTGGCAAACCTGCCGTATGGATCTGGAAGGATGGGCATTGCCCAGCTCTTACATCACTCTTCCCTGACTTCCTGAATGCTCTGTGGTTAGTTCATCATAGATGCCAGGTGCCTTGGTGTGTCAATGACCAGTGTGGATTGCTGAGAAATCAAATATTTCCTGGGTAAGCCCCATGAGAGGGGCGTGGAGACGAAGGGATACATTACAATGGCTATAGTTTCATGCCAAGTCTCATACTGAAAAAGACAGAAAACGCTTCTCAGGGAATCTCAAGTGCTAATAAATTGTTTAAAATGTCTAATGAATGTGGTCATCATCCTGCAGCTGAAGCCCCCTCAGGACTTTGAGCGCTCTGATGTGGTTCTTCACCAACTGAGACAGACACCAGTCTACTGGAGTCTCACAGTTCTGAGGGCAAGAAGAGGGTGGTGCAGTCTCGCAACATGCAAAAGGACTTCATTAAAGCCAATGAGCATATCTGTGCTGAAGGATACTCTGACTGAACTTACATCAACTATTCTCTCTAAACAAAGCCTTCTCTACCATTTCGCAGAAAATCTCCTTCAAAGAAGAGAGTTTGTCTTTGAAGTGAATTATTATGAGGCGTCGCAACAAAGTAATTGGGATCTGCGGGTGTAAAATCACAACAGAGCATAGTATAATAAATTAGGTTATATTATTATATTAGAATAGGAAGATAAGATTGTGTATTTATGAGACCGAATAAATTGTTTGCTTTCTTTTCTCACTTAGGAAACGTTTCAGTGCAGACAGCCATGAAAAAAAAGTGAGACTGAGTGACAGACTCTGGGCAGCGAGAGCATAATCTCAACAAGTTACAAATTTCTGTTCCAAGCCTGCACTCGCATTGAAATGTATGTTCATTAGAGGGCATAAGGTCTATACTAGCATATCAAGCGAGCCCCTAAAAATAGCCTCTTTGCCATCCTGCAGCCCTTTGAGGATCAGCACCGAGCACCGAGCAAGGCAGCTGAACGGTGCCAGAGTAAAGCCTCGCGCCGCGGACAGATGTGTCTGGGAACAGGTGGCCAGGGTTGTCCCCTGGATTTGCATGGCTATGAAAGACACAGCAGACCTCACAGACTTCAAAGAGCAGGAGCATGACTGCTAATGATCTGTGGAGAGAGGAAAGAGGAGTGGACCGCGACTGAGGTGGCTTCAGAGGCGCCGTGCAGACAAGGACTTCCAGTACAAAGTCCTGTGGAAAAACTTTTCTCGGCTACTGAATGTTTCCCATAATGAGGTCATGGTTTTCTACTGCTGCTGAGGGTCATTTGATACTTAGCTGCAAAATATGCAAAAAGTGTGATTTGAAGGTAAATGAGGGAGTATAAACAGGTCGAACATCACAAATTGTCCATAATATGCAGCATCTTTGCTGGTTTGACAGGAATTTATTATGGAAAGAATTTAAAGACTAACCTCATGTAGTTGTTCGAGCTCTTTATTTGTGTTAACACACATTGTATTAAGCTCATGGAATATACACTTCCAGACGTGTGCATGAAAGATTTTAATAGTGCTTATCTATAAAATAAGAATTCAATGTCCCATTTTTTTTTTTTTTTAATAAATTTTTAGTTTTATAAATGTTAGTGGACAAAGCATTTGTTTTTAGGCGATCAAAAAGAAGAACATCTTAGAATTAAGCAAAAACTCTTCAAAATCTGACTTGAGCTTTTTTTTTTTTTTTTTGGAAAGGCAGCAATTAAGTCAGACAAGTCAAATCTCTGCATCTACCCCCTCCCCTTCATCTGTCATATTTTCTGCTTTGATCTGCTCTAACCCCACTCATTAAGCAAGTACAACACACTGCCACTTAAAGTTCGCAATGGAGCCCTTATTGTCTAATAAATAATGCATTCACCACGGGATCAAAACACGAAATGAGCATCAGGCAAAAGAGGGGTGAACACATGGTTGGCTCAGACAGGGCTAAATGTATGCTGAACGGAACAGGAAACATGGTAGGACACAAATGAACCAAAAAGTCTCAGCAGTCTAGCGTTGGATTAATCGGCGTGATTATGGATGCAATTGTTTCCACCTATCAATCTGAGGCACAGGGTGTGCACCAGGAAATGCAATACAGGAGAGCAATGCATGAGAATGCATTTAAAGCAGTATGCCGTCCTGGATGAGAATACTGAAGAAGATGGACCTGATTAGAATGAGATGCGGCACACCACAGTCTTGTGTCAAGGCCGGTTTGTTGCACCATCAATCATGATACTGGTCTGTTACAGGAGATCATTTCAAAACTCTGCTTCTGATTTTGAAAAAAGAAAAAGGAAAATGCAAAATAGGGAGCTATTCAAGAGTCAACTGCCACTTTACATATTCACAAGCTGGAGGGAATAGACTGGACATTAAGGTAGCCGCCACAACACACTGCGTTTTGGAACCAGAAAACTCTATTTGGAGAAGAAGGCGGTCTTGAGGAGTGAAGGGTGGATCTGACCTGCTCAGTACATCCTCCTTTAAAAAAAAAAAAAAAAACTAACATGTTTTGAAGACTTAAACTCGGGCCTGAGGCCACAAACCTACCAGGAAAAATTCACTTATATCAAGTGAAAAGTGGATCCATTTTTACATAGACTTCAATATCATCTGACTTATGATAGTCATTGGATAGATGCGGATTTAAGGCTCATTTTCATACCCAGACTCATTATTTAAAACCTTTGTGTTGGCTGTATTTTTCAGGGTCACTCAGGGTTTCACATAAGTCCAGAACAAAATGGTAGTTGACTCTAAAATGTGAAATTAGATGTTTCTGTTCAGCATTCTGATAGAGAAGCATTCATTAACTAACCCCAAAGCGCCAACCTGTTATCAAAACGATACTTGATGGAGAACATCAATTAGAAGCTCACCCTGATAATGTTTTGAGACAACGAGACTCCTCCTGGTTCAGTTCTGGGGCCTCGAAGGAGGTAAAGCAGTGTGAGCCAGCAGGGAGGGTCTTTAACTACATCTTGACTTTATTACCCCCCCATCCTTAAATCTCACTGTGACCCTCCCCTCTCTCCTGTGCCACATTCAAATAAACAGCTAAGGAAAAAAAAACTATTATTCCTCCCTCCATCCACTAATGTCCTCTGTGTTCCCTCCTCATCTTTCTCTCTTTGTGTTTGTTTTTTTTGTTTTTTTTTTTTGCCTTCATCCTCTGATTGGAGACAAGCCGTGACCTGATGGGACATGCTGCTCGACCTTCGCCAAATCCAATCCAATCCAATCCAATCCAATCCAAGCACACACACACACACACACACACTTTGATTTGGCAGCGGGGTCAAAGTCTGTGTTGACTTGATGTCCACTGGGGTGCGACTTTGCTGCTGTATATTCATGATCTCAGTCATCTAAAGCCCTTCAGTGAGGGATTTTGTTTATACTACTCCTAAAAGCCTGAGCCCCGGACCTATCCCTCATTCACTTAGAATAAAGAATAACTCTCCAAAGAGCAGGAAATGGCTCCATCAAATGCCCATACACGCTGACATGTATAGCAACACATCCGCATGGTTTCAATCTCAAAACGACACCACGCTGTGTCAAGAACGACAACATAAAATCTGCCTGCCCTTGGGAACCCCTGTAATGTTACACTATCTGTTCCACCCTCCCACTCACGTATAACCTATAAGAAATCACATCTTGTCACAACGTGGCCTTAATAATGCTGTCCTTTGTAAATGGCCACCTTTTTTTTTCCTCCCAGCCCCCTTTCCTCCTTCCTCCTATGTGCTTTCCATAATTGGAATATTGTCTCTAGGCTTTTTGGTTAAAAAGAGCCCTCTGAGGTAATCTCCACCATCTTGGTGAAATGCAAACACAGCCAAGGCTCTCCAGAGGAGCCGCCAACTCAGAGAAGTTTTTCCCCCTCCTTTAATAACATCTTTTATTAAAGCAGGGTGAAAACAATTAAGGGTGTGTGAGTCCTGTGTCTTTAATACAAGCTTTATTGAATAAGAGTCCTCCTATCCGCTAAGGGAGGGCCTACGAATGTGACACAAATAGTATTGCCTAATGTTTAAATGGGGAGGAGTGGAGGGGTGCCTAAAGGGATTGGAGTAGTAATTCAATTAGAGGTAATATGCACCAAACCTCCCTGAAAACTGCTGTCTAATTCCCTTTTACTGACAGAAAGAACAGCAAATACTCCCGAGGTCTATCCCGAAACACTGCAACCAGCAGAAAAATGGATTCACAATGATCACATACATATTTTAATGGGGGATTAGCAACGTGACTGTGATATGATAAAACAGAATGAAAAACATAGTACTTCATGTTTAAAACGTCATTAAAGGCCCGAGTGGGTGATTATGGGTTCTGTATTTCATCCGTTGTGTGGAAGTTTACCATTAAATTTAAAAAAAGTTTAAGTCTCATTATCCCAAAAGAAAAAAAAAGAATCAACGGATAAACAGACAGAAGCAGCAATGCTCCAAAATGTTCAGAACAAAATAATCCAAATCTGAACAAACTTTATTTACGTGGAAGTTTCACAAACAGACAAATCAGTTTCTTAGAAATAACTGATTCTGTACTTTAAGGAAAAGAAAAAAACTTGTCAGTAAACACTCAAAGTACTATGTGTTAGCAAATATGCATCAGTGGGCTCAATAGGGGTAATCTGGCAGCAAGCAGCAGCCCTTTAAATGCCACCCACCCCTCCATCTCCACTGATCACCGGTGTAATAATGTTTGCTGGAATCCAATCTCTTCAGTTTCAACAACAATCAAACTTTGTTTGTTGTTCCCTCTTCCATTCTTTCTTTGTGTGGCGCTAAAGCATTCCCTCTCAGTGGGTGCTGCTGGAGCAGATTCCCAATAGCTTTACCGCATCACTGTGGGGGTGCAGCTGCACCAAGACATCAAAAGGCATCTATCTGTTTCTGAAAATCCAGAGACCACAGACTCACAGCTGAAGAGGAGTTCATCTACTTTATTCAAAGTGTAGCCACCACAGGGGTGCACTGCAGAAGCAGCTCCAGGCTGTGTGAAGCTGCTGCAGCCACTCTACTGTCTTTTATTTAAGAAAAGGACTTTGTGAGACTGATCAGATATTCAGTTTGATTTTGCTGCACATTTTTTAAATTATATTTCTGGAATTAGTTTAAAAGCAGATGTAATGCCATTGAGGTGAAGCTAAAACATATTTGGTCCCAGTCTAAAGAGAAAATGTCGTAGGTTTTCAGATAAAAATCATAATTTGCTGCTACACATAATTTATTTACTATTCAGTTCTGTCCATAATCTGTCAAAATTGAGCAGAAAAACAAATATCCTTTTGGCTCAGGCAAAGATTTTTCCATCAACTGCTTCATTTGCATTCTGCAAGCTCATACATTTCACAAACTCAATTCCATTTTCACTTTACATCAGACTCGCACTGTGCAATTTGAATAACTATTGACATGCTAAAAATATGTACTTTTTGCACTGGAGCCAAATCCAGTGTTTGTTTTTTTTTTTATGTATGAAGAATGAATGGGGACAATATAAGATGGATACAAGTATTTCCATGCAAAAAAAAATATCAGCCATCCTCAAGGTTATGACTATTGTTTGGGGGGTCGGCACAGACTTCCCAATCTCTACAGCTATTCACTGCTTAGGCTGTTTAAAAAATCCCAAAAAAATGCATGAGTGACAGCAATGACATGATAATTAGCGTAAAAATGTGAATCTAAAAGGTGGAGCTAGCAATACATCATCAACACAAACACACTGTTGATGAACATGAACAGACAGAATATTTTCGTGTGAAAACATCTGTTTTACTGTGCCATCACAGGAGGTGAACAACAGCCCCTTTTTAATAAAAGGCATATCTGTAGTAGAGTGCCATAAGACAAAAGGGACTGAAACCAATGAAAAGGGATGCTTTTGAAGTGCACGGCTGATCGCGGCACATCTGAGCACAGAAACGTTATCAAATTTGTCAAACTTTGCCATGATTAAGGTCCGTCTAATTCAAACGGACGGACAGATGTTTGGGTGAAGCGGCCTGTGAAATCTGAGCCTTATTTAAAAGCAGGCTGCTTTTGAGCAAGTGGGAATAAATATGTAAACCCAGCCTACTCTGTAAGAGGGAACATGCCTCCTCTCATTCCCAGTCCCACACCGTCCCACATGTCATGCTTTCGAGGTCCATTAGTTATAATGAAGTGTAAAATAACCTTCAATACACCTTTTGGAAAGCTATGGAGGCACTGGTATGAAGAAAAAAAATAGGAACGGCATAGAAATTCCTGCTGGTGGAGATCATTTCAGGATGAAGGGTTTTGAACAGGGAACACAGGAGAGAGAAAGAGAGAGACCCTCCTTTGTCTCTGGTTTGAATCAAAGGCTTACGGAAATATGTCTCGATGGAAGTAAACTGTTCTCAATGGGAAACATGTGACCTCCAAAGTGGCAAGGTGCTTTGAGGGTAGAGCTACCCTCTTTGCTCACGAGAGGCAAGTTGTGAAGCGCCATGAAACCTGAAGGGGGTATCTCCTTTTGTTTGCATTACAAATGGCCCCGCATGGGGTGAGAGGTCGAAGCGATAATCAGATATGTAAACACACCTCTCCCTCTCAGCCCCAAACGGCACTTCGGAGCGCCTCCTGCTTTTGGCCCTAGCTCGTTTTTTGGCAGGTAAATGTTTGCTTTAAATGAATCACCATGCAGGAGGGACTGGATGCTCCACAGCACCGTGTTTACTGGGTCCTGTCTTTCAAACGAAGAAAGGCTGAGACAAAAAATAATCATGGTAGATGGTATATTCTCACAAACCCACGTGCAAGACGGCACACAGACACACACACACACACATCTCTAATTAATGGATCCTCTTCCTCCTGAGCCTGTGAGGAAAGTCCACCCTAATCCCTTGGCACTTATTTCAGAGTAATCAGCGCGCAGCAAAGTCTGCCTTTGGAACGCTAATTAGCATCATTGATTTCTTTCCCCTCAGACTCTGAGATACAAACAGCCCAAAAACAAGTCAATTTTTTTAAGAGACCTAAACAGTTGAAAATACAAACGAAATAGCAAAAATTGTAATGTAGTTCATTGTCTTGGTTGGGATAGTTCAGAGAGACGTAAAACTGTTTCTTGAAAGGATGTGATTAGAGTTTGTGTTTGCTGACAAATCAGCATATGGTGTTGATTGATAAACACCAAAAACCAAGCACGACCACAAATGGGGGAGAAAGAAAAAACAAACAAACAAAAAAAAAAAAAAAACAATCAAAAAAAAACGTTCGGAGGTATTTTAAAGACAGGGCATTTTAAAAAAGACCATCGTTTACAGTGTTTAGGGTGGGTTTGTTGGGGGTGAGGGGGTATTGGCTAATGCAGTGCAGATAATCTCAAAGCATAACTGGTTTGCTGTTTACACTGATTCACTAATTAAAGTATCTCTCTGGTGATTACTCAGCCAGTCAGTTTAACAACTTCTCTTTCTGGTAAACTGTCACGCCTGCAGCCTGAGATGAGCGAGCGTGTGAGGTAACTTCAATAAGAATTGCCAGTGTCCACATGCCAGGGGGGAGAAGTAAATTGCAAGTAATGGACTGAGAGTGCCGAGATGTTTATCGGACTAAATGAAGAGAATCCCACTAGAGGGATGTAGACTGCTGTGTGTGTGACAACATGCCAGGAAAAGTCCAGATTAGGAATGATGGCTGCCATGAATTTATGTATTAAAAGTGAGGAGTGAAACCACGGCTGATCATTTGAGGGGGCAATCTTTTTCCTTCCTCGCTGAATGTGTGTCAGTCGGGCAAGCCTCTGTCATTCTTTCCCACTGAGAAAACAGATCCTCATAAACACACAATATATAACGGCACGCACTACCACAATAAGTTATTGTTTCCTATGATTCAAAACAAGGAAGGGATTGTGCTATTTTCGTGCTAATTAGCTACTGGCCACGTCCAGAGAGTGGAATCAAAGTGACCACAATCATCCCTTGCCTTCTTAACAAGAGCGGGTGAGGAAACCATCACAGCCCGACTTAACCAAAACCCTCCACTGGCAAATCCATAAAGAGAAAGAGGAACAAGGAATTAGGGAGATTTTCTGTCTTCCAAATACACAAGCCAGACGCCAATTTATTGCTCTTCTCTTATTCTCTCTGTTTCCCTCTTACAATTTTTCTCCCTCCCTCCTTCTTACTGTGTGATTGCATCCATATGCTCTCCAGGGATAGATGGGGTCAGCACCCTACTTACTCACGCCACAGTGAGGCACTGACACTTGTGAGAAAGTCCTTGCTCAGGGTAGTGCACGAGCACACACAGTCACACACACAGGATTGTCTCCTGTGCTGCAGGCCCACACTTGCAGCCTCTTAGCAGAGAGGATGAGCTCCAGGATTTTCATGCCAATGCTTAATTCCGCATCATGAATGTATGGAGTATGTTACTGTACAGTGATCCACCTCTTCCTCCATGAGAAGATCTGGCATCAATTAAGTGGCGCTCAGAAGAACCGGGCTCGATGGGGCCCGATGGATCCTTCTGCCTTCAATCCCTGCTTTCATTCAACAAAGCCAGGAGAGGTCGTAAATTTGAACCTGAAGACAGCATGCAAATTGCAGTCACACTTGCAAGCGAAAGGAATCAAGGCCAAGGGAGGGAGAAGGAGTTAAGCTGCCCTACACCAGTGGTCCAAAGCCTTCCATATCACACACACATGCACAGATAGATATGTGCAACCAGCACATGTTGTTAAACCGCACAGCTGGGGCTGTTCGCCTTGTGCAGCAAAAACAAAAAAAGCTGATGAGCACACCTACAGCCAAACACGCAAAGGCACACAAGCATGAACACACATTTGGAGGCACGAAGGAAACATAACAGCTTTGCTTTGGTCTGGCTTCGTTTTTATTTTTGACCCTCCTTCTGTACTTCTGTACTCCCCCAGTGTCCCTGTTCTCACTTACCACACACACACACACACACACACACACAAACTGAAGGACATCGATAAAATCTACTATAATGAACCCCTCCCCAGACCTTGCCAGTGACCTTTGGGAACCTGATTTACTCTGCCACATCTCTGATCATATCTACACTGTCACTCATAAATAATGGCAATATGACAATGGATGATGCATCTACTGAGACTTCCTCTGACAACCTGTGTATTTCAGCCTCCCAGTCCGCACCCCTTCATATGAATGTGGAGGAAAGATGAGGGAGTCTTGTGTGAATGCTGCATGTCGTTTTCACACAGCTAGAAGCTCGTGTTTCATTTCCCTCTAAGGCTAAAATGGACAGCTGAACACCGGAGCACAGTAGCTGTAGGAGATGGGAAAATTAGTGTGATGAAAGCCAATGTTTGACCATTCATATGAAAACTACAGCCTTTCCTCAGAGGGACATTTTTCTTTTCATCATGGCTGCCTTCCACTTACAGTAAATAAATGCCAGTGCCAAGGCCCTGATCGTTTTCAAGCTTGTTCACTGGCAAGAATCACTGGCACACCTAACTGGAGTATGGCCATTACTCAGGGGCATACAGGTGGCTAACAGGTTGAATTCCTGCTAACTAGCAGACGCCTGGGGTCCCTTCTACTGTCTCTTGCTTGGTCATGCATGATCGTGAGTCCCAAGCGGGGCTGTTACAGCAGTGACTCCGGAGATTTTCAGGGTGAGGATCTGAGGGGGAACAGAGCAATCCTCATGTGTGTTACACCCTCCCAGTGAAGTGCTTTGCTGGCAGGGGAAGAGAGGCGGCTGGCAGCACCATGTGTTGCGAAGGTAACACGTCTGTCTCCACATGCTGCGGGCCAACTTAGTGCAACAAGAACTGCAACTCAGGGAACATAGTCATCTTAAACTAGGTGGAAAAGGAAACGCACAAACATGCTACATATGCTTGATATTTAAGTTTGAACAAAGAAGACTGAGTGATGAAAGTTTACCTTCTAAAATCATATTCACAACTTCCAAGTTCATATTAGTCCCATAATTGCTCTACCATGAGAAAAATCAAAGCACAAAAACAATTCCCCATCATAATAAATTGCAAAAAAAATTATAGAATAACACCAAACAAGAAAATATAGAACATAAAGAATAAGATAAACAAATGCATTTAAACTGAAATATAAAAATCAGGGAGAACACTGATTAAAGCATTTAGGAGAAAAAATTAAAGGCTTCATTTCAAAGATCATGCTGATTCCAAAAACTTTGCAATTTACATTGTTACATCATAAATTCTGTTGCCATTTGCAAAAACAACAACTTTGTTTCATCACATAAAAGCATCAGCATTGATTTGATTGTCAGGTTTATTTATGCTGCATTTCTACACCGTAGAAACATCTACCATTTATAATTATAGTAAAAACTCCAGGAATCATCTGCACTTTTTTTTCCTATCGATGTCTTGCCTGATTTATTCCACATCATTTTAAAAAATGTCCTCTCAGTATAGATATAAACATGAAGAGTGTATGTTTCACTCTGCAGAACCAGGTGCTCTGTACAGAAATAAGCCATACTTTTCATCTGGGAAACCAGTGGTTTGCTCGAGGGAGGTCATAGGGTTAAACTTATTTTAACCAGGAGCTAGCGCTGACCCCAAAACTGTGGTCACAAGATCACAGAGGGAACTCTCAGATAAGCGCGTCATTCATTTGTGAAAAATAAGGAGGCCATTCTGCCGTCTTAATCCTGAGAGAAAAACCTCAGTCAAGCCCTTGACCTCGCAAGCCTCTGACTTAACAGAGAACTTTGATTTTTCAACATTGACCACAACAAAGCTGGCCAGTGCTGGCTGTCAAGGCTCAAGGCCGCTCCAGCCTTGACACACGTCATGTGTGTCGAGTGGCAACAAGTTCGTGGGGGATTCGAAAATGTTTGTGTGCGCTACGAGGGTTATAAAATAAACAGCATCTATTACTCGCTTAGCCAGATATTTAATGATAATAACAAAAGTATTTGAAAATACACTTCCGACCATGGGGAACCCCTTGCAATTAAATTTTATTGAGTCAGAGACACTTGCATGAGGGAAACAACCATTTAGAGCAAAAGTTGCGCAGTTATGTTTGGTGGAGGTGGCTCTGCTCCTCCAGGAAGTGATTAAAGAAAACAAGCATGTTGCTCGAGTTACATCTCAATCTGTAAACTGAGAACCCCATTTAATCTCAGATGAATATGTGGCAACATACCAACAGCCTCTGTGGAGGCCTCCTCTCTTAAAGCTAACTAAATTTTAGCTAATAGAATCAAACAATATGAACATCAACAAATCAAGTGAGCAGAGCCAACAGGAAGTACAAAACTGATGAGAAAAATCCAGCAAAGCAACTCCAAGCAGACAAGAGGAAGCACATCCTTGGAAAAAAATTATGAAATGATCACTGAGAAACAAGAAGAGAGGACGGCTCAAAGTGCTTGAGGAGGGTTAGCAAACAGAGCAGGAAGAAATAATCCACAACATGATGAGTATAAACATCAGCCAACCACCTGACGCCTCTGAGCCAATAGGAACGCAGATTGTACCACAGTCGTTAGAATCATGAATGGGGTCATTGTAGAAAAACACAAAAACAATAGTTAGAAGAAGCAAATTTAAAAAAAAAAGAGAGAAGTGTTTGGTGAAGCAGACAGTGTTTTAAGAGAGGCAGAAATAATACACAGCAGAACATCCAGCATGGCCGCCACAGCCTGAGGTCAGAAACATCAACTTGGCTCTGACGCCGCGATGTTGCCGACTCTGAACCGGAGGAACCAGGCGATCTGAGAGCGGGGAAACGGAGCCGGAAAAACGGCCTCAGTTAACGGCAGGTCACAACTTCCCGCTCCACACATCTGGGTGAATAGGATTGGACGATTCGCCGATCATGTGACACTAATCAGCCAGTAAGAGCGACTTTCTGAACCAACTCTGCGTCATTAGAAGTCAAAGCCATTTAATGCCAAAATTATTATTATTATTATAGAAGTATTCTTCTGAAAATATCATCAACTGGTTTCAACTGAATAATTATATAGGCTGTTATATGATATCCACCCCTTAGTCACAGCCATAATGTAACAGTATGACATTTGTGACCTGATATTTTCAATAAATTGCATTTTTAACACATAATTCCAGCTGCAGGATTAAATCCTTCTGTCCCAGACTGTTTTCTCAACGATGTTCAGGAATTTCTAGAGCGTAAACCATTAGCCAGAGATGAGCTGAGTTGTGGTTATTAAGGTCTGGGAAGACTTTGCAACAACAGCAGCAGCAGAACAAAAGTCCAGTGAAGCTGAAAAAAACATTTTTATCAGTTTTCCTACATTTGTCTGTCTGCTCCTGCAGTGCCTGTGGTGGCTTTATGCAGGTCTCAGGCTAGATGCTGTTTCAAGGTAGTTGGTTCAGCAAGAGAAGTGGCAGGTGTTGTGGTGGGAACCTGACCAGGTGAAGGAGAGCAATGGTACACTTTACTTCATGACAAAAAAAGGCATATTTTACTGTGACCTTGAGATCTGTGCTTAAAAGTGTGAAATCAAGTTGTAACATGAAACGTTTTCTATCTTTACAAAAGGTTGGGGTTCTGTCAGAAACTGAAATTGACAGCATTCATTCTGGTCCCTCTGCTCTTTTAAAAACTCCATGATATACAACTTGTGATTTTGACTTGTGTGAGGCCCAGCTTTTGTCTTACAACATGTTGAAAGAAAGGGCAAAAGTGCAGTTGTGATTGCTGTTTTATCGGCGACTCGTGTTTTACAGGTGGCGGCTTAAAAGCCCCAACGTCCAGGTTACAGTGTTAACAGCAAGAGGCTGAGGTTGGCTGTGAATCACATTCCTTCTCTAATGCACCAACAAGGGTTTGACATATTAGGAGGCCGTCTAAATTCTTCACACACAATTTCATTCAACAAAACCCAGAGACATTATTACTGTATGTGCAGTGTAAGAGAAAGGGCGAGAGAAAACGTTGGAGGTCAGACATAAGTGCAGTAAATTGAAAACGGATGAGGTCATATGTTTGTGTGAAGCATCGTAGATATAAACTGCAGCAGTGTTTAAAATCAGGATGTTGACTTGCATTATTTGTCAAGCACATCCTCCAACTCGCACTATTGCAGTCGAACGACAGTGAAGAAATAAGAAGTAACAGGCGTCTCATAGTTGGCGTGAACTTCCACCTTGAATAGGACACACATACACCTACTTTCCAGCTGTGTGTAAGACTGATGGAAACCATAACACGGGGCCGTGGTCCTCTGGGGAGTTGAGGAACGCCACACACTAACACAGCTCCAGTTACCCTGTAACCCAAGACAGAGAACTGTAGAGACAGAGAGACTCATGCAGAGCGAGGTAGACACATCGGGACAGAGCGAGAGAGAGAGAGAGAGAGAGAGAGCGTGTGTCCGGAGTTAGTTAGTGACACAACACACCAGATCAAATACTTTATTTGCAAATAACTGTCAACATTTCCCAAAAACCGCCTTATGGTAGCAGATGGTCGGGATTTAGACGCAGTCCCACGGTATCGCATGAAAACAGAATGGTCTATAAAACTTCTTTTATGGGTGTTAAGTAATTCATCAACATAATAATTGACATCTATAATTTACAGGTCTAAGTGGAAATTAAATGGTCAAAATAAACAGGCTTCCCTCACTGTTATCCATTAAATTCAACACACACCAGGGTCTTTATATAGACAAGAGCACATGTGAAACTACAGCGGCCTGGATGTGCTCTGGGAAAAAAAGGAAAGGACATATCCAAATGAGGTGACGCGCCATTGTAGGTTGTCGTGTTTATGTGTCTTATATCATCTCATTAAAAAGGAACAGGATCCTAACATACATTCCTAAGAAAATTAGAACCACTTTTGGTTTTTGTTTTTCTATTACGTGAGAGATTTTCATATTTGTGTTTCTGGCACTGGTTTGAAGTGGCTGGCGCTCAGTTAGAAAAAGATGTACCATTTAGGATTGAAGCTAAGTTTTGTAACAGTTGTGGGGGTTTTGCGTTTATGTAGCAAAGCTGCTGTCAATTAAACCTGACCACATGACATGACAACACACACACGGTCCTGAGCAAGCAGACAGATTTCAGTTTAAACTATTAATAGATATCTAACAATGTTTTTTCCAGCTTATTTTTAAATGTCACTTAACCCTTTTAGACCCACATTAGGGCCTTTTTTCATGCATTTGCATATTTTCCTTATAAAGTTGTCAGTTTTAGTCTCCACATGTTTAGAATCAGAACAACCTCAGCTAATTATAGATGTCACCCAATAAAGACTTCAGCTCACTGTAATAGGAGCTCATAAAACAAAGAATAACAAAAATATACATCGAATTTGTCCTCATTTTCTTGATAAAAACACTGTAAACCAGAATAACCAAAGAAAAGCTGAACACAGAAAGTTCCTCTCTCTGTGTTTGGGTCGTTTTAGAGCTGATCTGAAGTTTCTGTCTTTATCTGATCGGGAGTTCTGCTCATTCTTTGGAGCAGTAATGATGAAAAATCTGCTCCAAAGCCTCTAATGCTCCAAATATCTGATTGTCCATTTCTCTCTGTCTTTATTCTGTCAACACAATAAACTCAGACTTCAGAAACATGCAGGACTGATCCAGAGACTTTGACATCTCTCACAGAGCCCCTATCAAAGATGGAGGATGAGAATTGATGAGTAAACACACAGAAGTAAAGAAACAAAGCTGCCATCAAAGAGTCAGACTGATCCAGATCAGAACTATTTTCATTTATAAGTTTAAGTCCCACAGGGACACATCGGGACTCAGGAGAAAGACCAGAATCTCTAGTTTAAGGAGAAAAAACAACACATCTATAGATCAAATCACCTTAAAAGAATAACACTTTCATGTTTGAGAGTTAATTAGTCACAAATGTCATATATTGTATATGTTGAAAAGAAAATGACTTGATGTGTAGACACACTTAGCGACGTTAGTATAACGTGCTGACTGCCGTGAAAAAGAAGTGCTTCTGGTGGTTTACAATAAATCAGACAATTATTTGTAAATACTGTGAACCAAGTCTGCCTGCCAGGAAAAATAAAAAGTGTAACTCGCTGTGATAAACGCAGCGGGACCTTCATGGGAAAAAGGAGCATTTCAGAGTTTGGGTTTATTTAAGAAACAAGCATCATCAGGGGAGCCATTTGGAGAGACAAGAAAAGACAGGTTTGAAAATTAAGATTTGAGGCACACCTTCACTGTGTGAGGTAAGACCCTGGGAATCTGTGAGAGAGAGATGGAGAGGGAGCAAAAGAGTCAAGGAGAGGGAAAAGTTAATAACAAGTAGATAAAATCTCCTTCACCCATTAATCACCTTGCGAGGCAGGAAGAAGAGAAATCATCTCCGTGCTTCTCTCCAAGCGCAGAATAAATCCCTTTCATTACTGCAACTTGTATTTAGTTACATTATCTCATTGTGTTTGTTCGCAGTTGGTCACAGAGGGAGGACAAACACAACGGGGAGCAGCAAAGAGTGAATGAAAACAACACTGAGGATAACTGATGGACAAACACCACACATCACAAACAACGCAGCAAAGGTAGAGTCGGCTTGGCCCGGGACATTTTCATCTTTCTAATGAAATGACCCCTTTTAACGTCCTTACAAATAAATGGTTACAACACCGTTCATTTGCACTCCAGCCAACCAGCTCGCAGTGAGCAGCGTTAAATGGCTGAAATGTAACAGTTGGACTTGGGATGATAAATTGCCTCCGCAGCTCCATGTTCTCTCACGCACCATCCTAAACATGTAAACATCCCGAACCACTGGAACAAAATGGCTCCCAGACACCCCACCTCTGACCCCTCCCAGTTTACACCGGGGACCGCCGCTCCCTCGTGACGACGCCACGTCTCTGCTTCTGCTCGCCTCTACGTCCGCTTCATCGCTGTGACACCCGTATGACGGGGCCAAACACAAGCAAGGGAGCTGAGAAAATGCAGAAGCGCCAAGTCCCCAAGTTAACTGTGGGGAGCCACTGAGGGATATGGGCCCCGTTTGAACTCCATGGCCCCCGGATTCCTCCAAAATGTTAGCATACAGAGGTAAAAGGTTGGCGTTATGCAGAATTACACCCCAAATTTAAGAAAGCCACTGTTGTGCTTGTGCTGAATTTTAACTGAGATTGTTAATGAGATTCATAACTGTCACCAAAAAAATGAATTCCTACTCTTTCATTTAAAATCTGTCGTTAATAAACACATTCTGGCACAGGCATGCTGCTTATATCTTAAGCACATATGCTTATTTATATTTTACATTACAATCAACAGTGTAATTACGACGCTGAACGCATGGCTTCATCTTTGCGTGTAAGCTTCGCAAAAGCATACGCGCGTTGGCACGGGCTGTATATTTCAGGATTAACTTTTCAGGCTTAAAATCTATATGAACAGAAGAATCAATTTGAACCATCTGCCTGGCGCCTTCACCTACTTTCCAGCAGCCTATCAAAATGCAAATTGTGCAGGATTACAGTCCCTGCTAATATTGCCAGCATGAGCCCCTTCGACCAGCAGTTTCCTATTGTTGCTATTGGTTGCTCTCTCATTTTAAGGGTCACAAATGTAATACTCCTCATTTAAGTGGGAGAGCACATCCATGTAATTACAATAATCTCCTGCTTTCCAGAGTTGAATGGAGATGTTGCGTCATGGACTTGTTGTACAGGAAAGCAGCAGGGTGGAGAATTATGTTGATGGTGGAGACAGGGGGAAGCTGGGTGGGGGGGGTGGTTGATGGTGTGGGGGGGGGGGGGGGGGGAGTGACAAATTCAACAATTTAGAATAAAACAGTTAAAGCTCATAAGAACTGTGTTACACACTCTTGCTGGTGTGTGTTTGCAATTAATGTTAGCCAAGGACTGTAACTGTTATCAGCTGCATTATTGCATATGTGCATCCATGTGTGCATCATTAAACTTTCAGCACCGCAGTATATTTACAGAATAGCAGAAAACCCTCCATAAACACAACTGAAGGCCTCATCAAGCACACAGCCAGATGGCACATTCCTCCCTTTCACAGCTCAACAGAGAGTTGCTCATCTTCTTCAAACCTGCTCTCCCTAACGCCGCATCCCTGTCACACCTACCAAACCAAATATGAAAATGGAGCTGAGCTGCACTGGACTCCATCCTTGGGCCACTGTGAATATCATTTGCATGCTAGGCACCGGCCGAAGCTCTTATCCAGAGCAGTTATCAGTAAGAGGCCAAGCAGGGGTTCACTGGGTGCTGTAACACTCAGTATTTTGTAACATCAGCGCAGTTTTAAAATGCAAATGTGAGCAAGAAGTGAAAGATCTCCAGTCCGTGTTTATCCCAGCTAACATGACATGAACCTCTGTGAAGCTTGTATGTTAACAGTGGAGCCAGGAGGCAGCCAGGAGGCAAATTAGCTTAACTTATTGTAAAGTGTTCATGAAGTTTGCTCAAGACAGAAATGTCCTGAAGCTAAGCCAATCACCTCAGGGTGCAAGCATCATCTTCCATCTAACTCTAAGAGCATATATAACAAACCAATCCTAAAGTTTAGTACACAAAGTTTATTGTTCACACAACGCTCAGAATATGCTTTCAGTATTTGTGCATATTTCATGCATTTATAAAGCGTTGGTAGAGACTTGAATAACAAAACCAGCATCTAGTTATGTAAAGATCTCTGTATTCAGTAGGTCAACCTCCCACACAATGCTCCCCCTCCAAAATTGTGAAATAGGACAGTGATAAATGTTCCAGTCTGTATGTATTATCTGGCTGTCGCTGAGGTTTCCACGCATTTCAGTACATTGATGTGCACTGATGTCACAGCAGGTTGCAACAAGGCCCAAAGATCTGGCCAGTGCTGTGCCTGTGAGTAATTACCAAGCTCCCCACCTCCTCCCTGCCCCCTCCCACCACCAACCCCCACACAGAGCAGCTCAGACGACATGGATCACTCATTTACTGAGGACGGAGAAAAAAATCTGAATGGCTCACAATGGCACCCAGGAGCTGTGTGCAATTAATTGATAAACGCCAGGACGTGATGTCCCGTCAGATAGTATGAAAGTCTTGCAAAAGAGTGCACTGGGGCGTGAATCAAAGACTGAAAAATGCATTAAGAGAAAGTTAGTGAAATGCCATTAACCTACCAAAGCCCTCAACTGATAGCGGAGGGCAATAGAGTGAGTTTTAAATTGCACCAAGCCCTTGAGATTATGGCAAAGTCTGCAAGTCTTCCATGAAAGGCTACAAACCCCATTTTTGATTGCCTCTGACAGAGCCTCATGAAACTCTGAATCAGAAAACCGTCATTAGGGATGCGGTAAATGTGTTTTGACCGGGTAATTATTGTATAGACACATGTGCTGATTTATAATCAGATTGAAATTTTAGGAAAAAGTATCTTTCTTTGCTTTGGTTTTATTGTAAATAGAGCACTTGTGCCAGCATGACTTCATGTTTCCCATAACAATGTAAGTATTAGTCTCTTCCCAAAGGGCACCATCAATGAAACTGAGGGTTGAATTCCTTTTCTAGGCAGCGGCTGACAAATCAACAGACTTGGCAGACACTAGAAACTCTTCCTTTATACAAGAATTTGGTAGTCATGCACACACAAAAACATGTGTATGAAAACGTAGTCATCCTCCTACAAATAAACACATGCATCATCCCGCCTTGCCTTACTGGAGAGATTCCCCAGGCTTTGATTAATCTCAGCCGTCAGGGGGAAGTTCCTGTGTTTGGGTCCCGACAGGCAGGTTGCCCACTCCACATCTGGAAGCTCTAGCGCTGCCATCTCCAGACACACACACACACCTACACAAAGAATTTGCACTAAATGGCTGCTGCCGCCAACTCACAAATCAACCAAAAAGCTCTCTCCCTGCATGCACCTTCTCCACATTTGCTACCTTTGTTTTCTCCTCTGTAACCAATTATTCCTGGGATTCAAACTGTCTCTGGATATTGATTTAAGTTTCCCCTCCTTTCCCATTATCTACCAGAATTCTTCAGAGTGACTATTATATACTAGAGTTGTGTAATAAAAGCCCATATTGACAATTCCTTCATTAAGCATGAAGCCAAATGAGACAAAAGGTTGTGCTGCAGGGAAAACCGCACACACAAACTGACCTTGGATGCTTTTTGTTGTTTGGGGAATTTTTTATTTAGTTACCACAGCAGACAATCTGATGTCACACTGAGAGAACACCAGATTTTGGTGTCAGATCCTGATATGAAAAGATCTCCTTTGCCAGTCACAGTAACAATCACACAGGAAGCAAAGAAAAAGACCAAAATTTGATGCACTGGAGGGACAACGCTATAATTAGTTACCCCCCTAAGTACCCCCTTATGATTGTGAATTTAGGACTCAACCGACCATCCACATGTTATTAAAGTCTGGGGAACAATGATAAGGTGACCGTTGTATGAATATTTACCAAGCAGTAACAGCAGAGAAGGTGCTGAAAAAAAGTCTAGAAGTCACTGAAGTCTGGCCCATCAACGGTCACCCGGTTGTGACGACACCCAGATCTGAAAACTTGTCAGCAGTCCATCCTTATTTACAGTTCACATGCCGTTTGCTTGCTGCTCTTTGATATTTCAGCCTTTGTGTTTACTTGACATTCTCATCAAAGGAAATCTTTTTCTGTCGCTGCAGCAAATGTGATAATGAAAAGCTAAATGTTGAAAAAGCTAACATTTGCTTAATATTTGTACACCCTGAAAAAGAAAACAACCACAAAGGGATGTGAGGAAAGCCATATGGCAGAGGTAATTACACTGTTGTTTTAGTGGATAAGAAACTGCCTTCATTCATTGTGTTTTGGTATAAAGATATTCACAACAGTCAAAAGGGAGTGCTGCACAACACTCTTAAAATAGTTTTGCTTTGTGTGTGGACTGAAATTGTGCATGCGGTGCACATTATGAAGAAGGATGTCATGAATTTGTTTTTCAGACCATGTCCTGGCACCGTTAACATCTAGATACATTATCATGATCATGTATTTGAAGAAACAATCCTAAGAAGCGTGTTCATTTCTCCCCGATACAGCTCTGCTCTGCTGTATAAACCTTGCAGAGACTTGAAACACATACAAAATTCATGTTTAGCTGCCAGACCATGTGAGTCCTTGAGTCCTAGACGATAATTTTCACGGAAGGAATTGTCCTCAATGTAGTTAATCACAGTGTAAACAAAGCCAGTAGTCACATAGCAGCCTTTCAACACCGTACTTTATTTACGGATTGGACCTTTAAGGAGTTAACAGGATTCTGTCTGAACTGAATGTATACAGTATGTGGTGTGTTGGTGTGCCAGGAACAGGCTTACTCCGCCATTCTTCATAAATGAAAGCCAAGTGGACTCAGATCCACTGTTGGGGATGAGTCTGAGCTGAATGAAAGCAGAGCACGCAGCGAAATAAACCAAGGGGAGGCATTCTTCATGCTGGAGACACTATGAAAACCGAGATTTACTTTCACGCAGAGAGACTCTTTTCACGATGCAAAAACAAATTCGTAGACATAGTTCGATTAGTTATGGCCTGGCGTCGCATCTGGGACGTCTGAGGGGTTTTTTTTGGAGGGTGCAGATGCTTGGCTCATATTTGTGGTATTCGGCAGCAAAAATGTAAACACACTTGATGTATTGCTTTGACATGAACGAGTAAGAGAGCTTACGAAAGCCAACCTTATCTGATGAAACACAGTCAGGAGCGTAAATACAACATCAAATGAAAGCTTTATTGTCAAAAGACACAATCAGGATAATGCGTGAGGTCGAATAAGAGACGGAGGCAATCGGGACTGGCGATCATTTGAAACAAGTGCCTGCCTCTTTTTGATTGGCTGCTCTTTAAATGTTCATGTGACATCCCAGAGGAAGAGAACGGAGGCATGACACATTCTCGCAGAGAATGGCCTGTTCTCGGCGGCTCCACTTTGACCTTTTTTGTGAGCGAGTGAGACAGGCCACCTTTCATTCCCAGACACTTCGTTAAGTCAACTTCCTCTCTCCCCTCAGACCAGAGTGTTATTGTCAAGTGTCACTTGGTGCTGTCAGAGGCAGAAGAGATTGTTCTGTTACTGCCTGTGCGTCTGTACATGCCTGCTCTGTGTGAGTGTGTGTGGCTGTGTGTGCGCCCCACATTACATCCATATATCATTCAGACTGGTTTGTAACAAGTTGTGTAGGTCTTGGTGTGCAGGGGTGTGTGGACGTGTGTGTGTGTGTGTGTGTGTGTGAGTGTGTACTTGCCTGAGCATCAGCTGTGACATGACACTGCCACTCAGTGGACTGATGCCAGAATGCAGCACGGATAGGCGGACGTCCACTGAAACTCCATTACATGCTCAGAGAGAGCTGTTGCCATGTGTGCTGAATTTAAAATGACATTCAGTAATGTGAACGGCAAGAAACTGGCACAGCTCACAGAGGCCTCAATAATTCAAAGAAAGTAACAACAGCGCGCACTGCAAAATGGAAATGAGACTTAAAGCACCCATTTTTCATGCATTAAACCCTGTTAACCTTAGCTTTGTTAGCTTAGCTTGGTTAAAAGAGAGACCAATAGCACACCACTGCCACCAAGCTTAGTCTTAATGCTAAGCTAGGCTAGCCAGCTGTTCCATATTTACTTTGCAGATTGATTGAATTAATGTGTTTCACAAAAGGTCAAGCAGCTTCAACCAACTTTCCCCTTATTTTTCTCAGAAAAAGGCATCCTTGTTGTTTTTCTGCCTAAATCTCGCACTAAAACGGGCCTTTTTTGTTCCTGAAGTTTTTAACAGCAAAAGTTCAAGACACAGGAAATCTGGTTTCGTTACCAGTATGGAATTTTGATAACACCCCAATTATCGGGGCTGCAGCAATTTTCCTGAGCGTGACGCTACCAAGGCAAATTTTACAAGATAACAATTGTCTTAATTTAAACCGCCACTGCGGAGAAAACTCTGCTTTGAACTTTGAACATGTTTTTCCCCATGAAGTCACCCCTGATTGGTCCTCGGGGATTCCTTTGGCGGCGAACGTTATGAGAGTGGACACATTCGTGGGCAAATGAAGGTGATGACACAGACGGACAGAACGAGCACCAGAGACAAAAGGAGCCAGCAGGAACAATGTAGAAAAAGATATGACAGTGTTGATAAAGTGAAATTGGAGATCAAGCCAGCAGACGGAGGAGCGAAGAATGTGACCTGCAGAGTTGCTCGTGGCACTGCAGGGCCGGATAGACGGATTTGTACAGTCAGGAGATAAAACAAGAGGGAGAGTGGGAATGACAGATGCACGGCGGGGAAGAGCTGGCGAAGGGGGGAAGGAAGAGACAGCGAGAGGAGAGGGAGGAACTAGCACAAAGGGGCAACGAGCAGGAAATGAGGGGCCAAGCAAGTGGCGGGGAGATCCGTCATATCAAAATAAAGTAAAATAAAAAGTGGACGGAGAAAAAGGAAGATAATAAAAAGCGAACAAGGAATGAAAAGAGGGAACGCAGGACAAATGATGCAGCGAAGTGAAAGAAGGAAGCGGGAGAGCAGGGGAGAGGCCGCAGCTTGCCTTCCTCCGATTCAGATGTGGAACAATAGCTGCCTATCAGTCTGTCAGCACCTAAAGGCGCACGGGGAGTGAGAAGGTAGGCGCGACACGGCGCTAGCTTCAATGAGCTATTGTCTGTGCGTGAGTCTCCGCTGAGCCAAATCTCACTCGGCTTCCTATTAAAAAGTTCTGAGGCTATGACTAACGGCTGGAGCTCTGGGAGCCTGTTCGCCCTCCTCCAGCCTGTAAATAGAGTGATTGTGCAGATGCATGTAACCTACGGACGCATGTGACCGAAGTCCACACATGCAGAACGCAGTATAATACATGAGTTATTACAGATGCATGCGCGCGCGCACACACACACACACAAAGATAAACATGTGCTCACACATAAATATTGAACAATGGTGCCCTCTAATAACTTCCATTACCTTCCTCCAAGCCGGAGCTCTGTTTCGATTTAAGCTTTTATTGTTTCTTGACAACATGCATTAAACCAACAGAGATTGGAGAAAGACTGGGATAAACATCCAGGGAATCAGAATCAGCGCCGTGTGTGTCCGTGCACTTTGTGTGTTTGTGTGCTGCTGCTGAGGATCACCTAGCTTTCAATGCACTGCTAGCATGCACAGTGAGACAAGCAGATCAGTCTTCCTGCTGGCAGGCACTGACGGGCACATAAACATGCACTTGTCTTACAGTTATCCACATGGTGGCCACAATTAAAGCAGTAAGTGCCTTTTGTGTCGGCTGTTGTTTGTCCAACTTTTGACCTCTGTGAACGAGGAAGCAGCGCTTTACTAGACTGCACAATAAAACGAACTCCCACAGGGAACGTGGAACGGTCACAGAGTCTGACCCTCTGGCAAAAAGGCCACGGCGCTGACCGGCCAACTCAGCCATGATGGCCGCCAGTGCAAATCTGAGCATCTACTCAGGATCCCCACTGATTCACATCTTGCTAATTTGGTAAAGATAAGATTAAGAGTCAAATCTGCTTACTATAAATCCACTTAAATCTCTCTGAGTCATGCACTGAACCGATTTTCCAGCTGGACTTCTGTCATCCTGTAAAGTGCCTCTAAGTAAATTAAGATCCGGTGGTGCATGAGTCCAATTGCTGTAGTTCCTGTTAGTTCTTCTGGTTTCTAATTCAGATAATCAGGTGTTTTATTTTGTATGTGTGGAATTCATTTCAGCTCCATAAAGATCGATATAGAGGAGAAATTTGAGGAGATGATGCTAACCAGCTTTTTTTTTTTTTTTTTTGTTCAATGTAAATATCAACACCTGCCATTTTGTACATCATATTTTTTGACTTATTTATTTGGAATTTTGTACTTTTACTGCGAAGAACATGCAGTAAAAGGCTGCAGGTCAGATTTGAACAAAGCTTTCCTTCTACTAGTTGAGTGCCTAATAAATTAAAATTAAATTAAGTTGTGAAAAGCTGAAAGTCCAATCATCATTTGATAAGTTAACGGTCTAATTAGTGTTGAGTCTATTGATCAGACATATTTTTGTTCAATTGGCTCTTCGATGTGGATAATACTTATTATTTATAGCCAATTTAAACTGTTTTTGTTCCACTATTCTATTTCAAACCTCACACACAGAAGAAACTCGGGATAGTAGTAGCGGTGGGAAACATATATTTGCATTAGGATCATTTTCCTGGTCTTCCAAATTAACCAGAAACATTCAGGTAATTGGAGCAAAACTGACTCCACGCAGAAAATGAGTGTGCAAACCTCAAAGCGGCCCTTCTCACAGCTTCATCAGCAACTGAATGAATATAGTTCCCAAGTCATTTTGACAAGGTAATCATTCAGAACACCAGGCAAAGCTTATAGCAAACCAACGGTTTATTTGACTTCAGCCCGCTACATGTAAAAACATGGCTTTGCTGTGACCTGCTAATATGGTACAGTTATTAGTCTGGCCCAGGCCCAGCGCCGTATATGTGCCCACTCAGTTCATTTCTGCACGTAGATCTGCTGTCGGTGTGCTGCGTTCAAAGGCCGGCCAATGTGGTTCTAGTTAGGTAGGGAAGCGGACAGACAAAGAACGCGGCCTATGTAAATGTTCTCTTAAGTCAACATTTTGGAGCACACATTTCCTGATGATCTTGACACAAAGAATTATAAACAGTGTAAAATAAATATCTGCGAAGGATAAAGGAACACTTTGGGGTTTATCAGTCCTGAGTGTGAGTGAGGAGAGTGTGTTTATGTGTACGTTCATCAATACGTGTCGGAAAGGGAATTTAAGGTGGAACAGTCCAGTCCAGTGTCTGCTGGAGGTGGGGAGGCAAGTGACGGTGGTTTCCTCTGCATCTTTTTAGGACCTGTAGGTATAAACATCCATGAAAGCCACATTTAGAGAGTCAGCCAAGCAGCTAACCAGCCAGCCGACCAGCACCACACAATGAAAGACATTCCCCAACACACACGTCCTCCATTTCCTCCGTTACCGGTAACAGCTACTCACTTTGATTCCACACCGACTTGTTATCTGCCTGCTTTTACAAGCAAATGAGGAAATATTACATGCTCTCGACGGCGGCTGGTCATTATTTATGCTCTTTGAAGTGCATGTTTTCTCCCCACCCCCAATCCTTCTCATTAAATAATTTAATTTAGTAGCAGATACATTAATAAAATCAAATTCATCCCCATGCAGCTCACACACTGAAAGTTTAAAAACATCCAGATATCATGGTATAAAGATTTGGACATTTTGTAGCTGATAAAAATATATTATATATTTTATTACAGCAGTAGTCATTTCAATTCAGCCAGCAAAACGATACCAAAAGAGAAAAAAATAAATATTAGCTTCTGCATCAGAGCCGTGTCATTTCCAAACGTTGGTGCATTTCAAGTCAACAATGATCTGTTATCATCATTAAATGATTTTAACAGAGTAACACAACGACAACAACCAGCCACAACAAGCTGTTAGACGATGAGATGTAAAGAATCAAACACCCAATTTCTCTCCAAGACAGCCAGATCCTCGCACAGTAACTCTGTGTGCAGCATGAAGTCAGATTTCTATGTTTTAACAATGTGTTTTTTTTGTTTTTGTTTTTGTTTTTTTTTTTTGGTTTCTCTGTTAACAGACACATAAATCTCCAAAAATTTGGCCTCCGCACAGAAAAATCAAGTCTTCGGTTCCTCCAGTGAGTCGACTGTGATGTTACAATGTTCATCTTTACAGCAGAAATGAACCTCAGCCTTTCATAAAGTCGGCACAAAAGGAGAGCTTTTAATTTCACTAAACCTTCAAATTCAGCCTAATTGTGGCCGTGGGAATGGATGCAGTCTGCTCTGAGCTTCACAGCTGTGGGTGGCGCCATAAAGGTCACATCCAACTTTATTTCTATTTATTTTCCTGCAGAAAAAAATGTCTTAAACAAATAATTTCATGAACAAAATACAATAAAATTCTGTTGTGATTCAACACCTTTTGGCTTCAAACATCTCAGACTTCTCTTTCCTGTTTATGTTGTTGTTTTATTATTAAGTCGTCAGAGTATATCGTCGTTTTTTCTGTGAGTATTGAACAGAATAGAATGAAACTGAGCAGAAGCAGAGAAATCCATAGTGAAGTCAGCTCACAGCCCACATTTTCATATTTCAGAGTTTGGACACATCAAGTCAGCCGAGCGTTCGGCCCCGCAGACTTTCCATCCAAAAATTCTGCTCCATCTGACTGACATGCTGGTGTGCAGGAAGGGCGGGATGTGCGTTCAAGAGCGGCGATGGTTTTCACGGTCACAGACCACTGCATGGGACCTTATAAATGTCATTCTGCCTGTTGGGAGGAGGGGACGGAGACGAGGGGGGCTAGAAGCCGGATCACCCCGGTGATAATGTGTTCCACAGCCGCTGCGCAGTAACCACCTGCAGGTTTAAATCAAATCCTGCCATCCCTCAACCAAAATGTGCAGATTGATCTGCAAATGTCTGCTGCCAAAACCCAACATACCCTCACACTGTCAGGGGCGCTGCTATAATTGGGAGATGTATAGAAAGTGGGGAAGACAAAGTGCTGGTGGTGACAGTGGGGTTACGTCCCAGCCAAAGCTCCTCAGGAGAAGAAAGGGTCCAAACCACGACGGTGTCGCGCGGCCATCTTGTAGAAAGCTCGGGCCTGGTTAGTGTTGGACGTAATTGCAGCCAGCAGCAATCACGTCGAGCGGGGAGTCGTGGTAAGATAACCCAGCATAGTTCTGGTGTTGGAGGAATTAGGGTTTTCCTTTTGGAAACATCAAGGGCGGATCGTGTTTCTGGAGATGTCTCGTTAGAGAGCAACACAACGGGCATGCGGAAAATCAAAACTCATATTTCTGCGTGATTTATGGCCGCTGAGAATGTGTCTGGCACTGACAAACTGTCGAGGGTTAGCGTGCATCACAACAGTGGAAGTGGAAGAGAAAATCCAGAGTATTTTACAGATGCATTAAAGAAGGAAAGATACGCCTTAGGATACAACGAGCTATGAGATTTGATGATGAAGGATTTCCCTTCTCCTGCTCTGTGACATTGTGGTGAGCGGCTGAAATTGGCTGCTAGTCATGCTAACTCCGCCCGCAAAAAGGAAGTCTGGCTACGGGCCCAGGCGTCACTCATCTGTGTACATATACTGTTATCAGTGCGTGTCTTTATGTTTATTTATCTACATCTCAGGCTGCTGGGAAACATTAAACCGCAGAGATAATAATCACAGGTGCTAATGGTTACTGATATCGCGCAGTTCTTTTGGCACCCTGCTCCTGCACACACAAAAACAAACACACACACTTACAAACTTACACCGAGTCTGGCAGGACTAATCCAAACAGCAGGGCTCCTTGCTCGGCCTCCTCAGGCGATGCTGGTGTCAGTGATCCGCTGCCCTGAGGGCACCGGCCTATCACTCAGCCCACGGGGCCCGGCTGGACATCGGAGCCCCGGGGGCAGGTGCTCCTTTCCACCGCGCCCATCCACCGGCTGCTCTCTGCTGCATTAGTGATGAGCTCCTCTGCAGCTACAGAGGGATTGTCCTGTAACAGTCAGCAGTCAGAGGAAAGTTGGATCAGAGTCTGGGAACTATAGAGGTGGATGTATGTAGAGCTGTATGGCTGGACAAACAGGAGAGTCTGGATAAGAATGCATGAGTGCTTTTTTGGCCCGTGCACTCGGCCCGGTAGGCCTATTTAGTAAAACAGTGTGTGCTGTGAAATCATACTGTGGGTCACGGATGGAAAATGCTGATATGCAACCTGCCCCCCTCTCTAACAGCACTCAGCAGGACTTTCGAGGACTTGAGGAAAAGCTCCACATCACCCCCACATCCAAAGGGAAGACGTCCGGAGGGATTTGGAAGGAAACAGAGCTTCACGCTCAAAGTCTCTATCCTGTGCTGGACGGAAAAAGAACAAGCAGGGTATTCTGCCGAGCACAGGTATTGTGCTGCGGTCTGAAAAAGTGAACTTGTGAATGAACTGTACTGTGCTGTGTGGACAGATGACGAGTAATGGTCTTGTCTGAGAGAAAGTTAGCTTCCAGCCAAAGAAACTGCAACCCTGGGAGCCTTTAACTGGCAGGGATACCATAAACCCTCCTTTTTAAAAGCCATAAATCAACCAGAGTAGACTCTACTTTTCAAATAAATACTGGACTTGGGAGAAGGGGGGCAGGATTTCCTCAGATAAAGGGTCAGATTTTGGCCGCAGTGACGTCACAGCGTGCAGCCAAGAAGTCACTGACACATCTGTGTGTCACATGAGGCAACAACCAAAGTGTTTGCGTACTGACAATAAAAAAAAGCACTGATGAAAATTGATGCCAACACTTTTACGCCGTTGGATTTCCCTCCTTTTTTTGCCAACGTCTTCATCTTCCGCTTCTTGCCTGTTTAATATGATGAAAAACTCCTCCGTCCTTCCAGCTCTTGTCTCCTCTTGGATAAAATGGATTTGTCTCACGTTAGATCACGTCATGCTAAATCTCTCGGTCGTGCACTCTGCTGCTGTTTGTAGGTGTCGTACTCGCACAGTGACGCAACGTCAGAAACTAACAAAGTCACAAAATATACTATGCTAAGTCCTCTACCCTGATTGGGTGGTCCAGTCTGTCAATCACATGCTCTGCCCCCTAGCCACCCCCCCCGCTCTGTTTCCCTCTAAATGGAGCATCATTTAAAAAAATGACCATAAACTCATCAGGAAAACGTTTCCTTCTTCTGAGCCCCTCCCTGTGCTCATTTTATATATTTTACCAACTCCTTCTTACTTAATCTAAATAATTTTTGTTGTTCAGCTTCAGACTGTGAGCCCTCTCTGATGACTGTGAGTCTGAATGTTCCCTCTCTGCTCCATTTGGACCCTCTCTGGCTGAGGGAATGTGTAAACTGTCTCCCCCGTCTGGAGCCCACCGCGTTCTCATAACAGGCCGCATTAGAGCGGGGCTTCCCTCCTGAAATGACTGATAGCTTGTCAGCAGGGGTTCCCTGAAGATCAGAGGTAAATGGGCAGCCGGCGGAGGGGGGTTAGACCTCCACGCAAACAGAAGACACTTGGAAAAACACCAGCTCAGGGTCTAATCTGATATGGAGGCAGGAAAGAGGAGAAGGGCTGAGGAGGAGCGAAGAGGAAGATTAAGAGAAAGGAGAAACAAAAGAATCAAACTAAGGAGGAGGATTAGAGTGAAACATAACAAGAGCGGGCTCATTGAGGACTCTTTGTGTCGAATAACGAAGATTACAGCAGAATGACACACAAACATCCATCATCTGATTTGTAGGAGAAGGAGAGGATTGTTTCTGGGCAGCAGGCAGCGGTTCGCTCACCGCCGTTATCTGCAGCCAAGTTGGGCTGATGCTGTCGGTCTCTGGGCCGCGGCGGGCAGAGCGCCTGGAGACCGGAGCTGTCAGGGCCTTGCCTGAGACTCCAGCCCTCTCTTCCGCCTCTCGCCCACCCGCATTTTCCCTCCTCCCATCCCTCCCCCTTCACCGCCCGCCGCTGCCACGACCCCCGTCAGCCGGGTCGGCCAGCGCGCCTCCCCCAACTGCTGTTTTGACAAGTGCTTTAGACATAATGTCACAGGGAACCCCCCGGCCTGCCAGAAATGCTAACTAACCATAACACTAATTAGTCAGCAGGAGAATGGGGTTGGAAATGGTAGCCTGAACGGTGAGCGGTGCCAGCGGCAGCCATTGTGGGGAGACTTGGACGCCATCCTGATTGACTGAGGGAAGAGAAAGGGTAGATGGAGGGTCAGGGTGGAATTTCACAGACTTCATTTCCCTGATTCACGGACCGGGGGGTGGGTTGAGTTTCGCTCGGTCCGTCCCTGGTGTGCTCCCCACCCACTTATCTCAGATACCATCATCTCCCATAACCATTTAATGGTTTCATCGCCTGCGTCCCCAAGACGTTTTATAAGACAAATAAAGTTCTTTCTCTTGTTACTCAGAGGTTTCCTTTTTCCTGTGGGTCTTGAATCGGGAGGACCTTTTCTGGCCAAAACATTAGAGCTGCCAAAGAGGATGGATACAGTATTTTTTCTTTATATCATCATTATAATTATCGAACTGCAGGCACATTGTTGATGAATGACCGTTTACTCATGCCAGTCAGATGGCTGTGCAGATGGTAAAAGTATCACTGGGAAATTTTTATAGACAGAAATTAACTAAGATAATTTACAGATAATTAAATCTACATTTAAATGAATAGTTGAACTTGGAGATTCACTTTCAAGCTAGAGCAGTAGAGCTGTGAGGAAAAGTTGTGTAACTCTGAAATAACATTCAAGAGAGACGGCAATTGTATAGTACCTTTTTATCTAAAACACTTTGGGGGTCGGGAGGTTGGGATAGAAGTCACGCAGGCAGCGTTCAGGCCAGCACAACACAAGCTGTCAGCAGAGTAATGACAGTCTGATTGGCCGCTCTCACTCCGATGAGGAGGCCAGCAGCCCCACTGACCTCATCTCCAGGCCGTTAAACGGTGTCTCCAAACTTTTCCTCCCTCTGTGAGAGTGTAGCTCAAACTTTTTCAGACCAAGGACTTCGACACAAGCATAAAATCCACAGACCGCCGAATTCCCACACACAAAGCCTCCAGGGACACCACATCAGAACCTGCATGGGAAAAGATCACGAAAAGAGGAACTTAGGTTTTAAATTTGTCTTTTTGAAACAAGTCAACAGCAAATGAATGGAATCAAAATGTGGAACTCACGTTTCCAAACACCGTCCAGATGTCATCGAACGCACCACAAGCCTCAGCCGTGATGACGACATCACAGTAAAACTCATCACTTCCTGTTGCATCCATTGCATCGGAGGTTTCCGCTGATTCTCTGCAGCTCAAAAAGTATCAGATTTAATGTTAAAAAGAACAAATTGTGTTCCACTCAGTTTGAGAAACAACCGCATGAAACTATAGTTTACCAGCGACCCCAGTTGGTCCACGGACCACATTTTGGTAACGGCTGCTCCAAAGTCATCATTCTCATGGACACAGTGAGCTGTTTGCTTGGATTGGCTGAGTCTGTGAGGGGGCCTGGAGACAACACAGTCAATGAGCTCTGTAACGTTTGTTTCATAATCTGCCAAAGAGAAACCAGAATTTTAACAATAAAAATGTCTCGTGAAAAAATGCAACGTCATTTCCAACGACGACGCTTCCAGCAGCTCCCCATGTTTTCCCTCGACACTTTATCCAGCCGAGTACGGCTTTACAGAGAAAACATGATCAAGTGGAGGAAATGATGTGTTTAATGTTTAAAGCTGTGGGAGGTTTGTGTCTGTGGTTGGGTTAAAAACGCAACTGCTGCTGGAGTTTATTGCGAATGGCACCAGTTTGGTTGCCAGAATGAGCCGCAGTGCCACCGTGTCACTCCGTGTCTTTTCCTGAATATCAAACCTGAACGAGGCGCCTGAGTCCTTTGTGACCAAATAACACAAGACGGGTCATTAGTACAAGTTAAATAGCCCCAATAAACAGGCAGGCCACGTTTTAACACAAATGATCACACATCTTATTTTAACCTTCTGACGCAAAGTCACACACAAATCATTTCAAGTCGCTTCAGTTAGACAAAGACATTTTCATGCTCGGAGATGTACATGAATATTATGGAACCAAATTGTTGTGCGCTGATGTAAAACATTTCTAAAAAAAAAAAAAGAGAATGTTCTTGTGTCTCAGCGTTTTCATTTCATCAAGTCCCCAGAACGAACTGAGCTGGATTTAACTCTCTGACCTTTAACCTTTAGCCTTACGGCCCTGTTGGAGATCTCAAAACTCCGATTTTTTTTATCCATCCATTCTCATCCTCCATCTTTGATAGGGACATCCAGAGTCACGTCTCTACATCGGACGCTCTTATTGGTTCCGGTGGGTGATGTCACAGCCAATCAGAGTCTCTGGATCAGTCCTGAATGCATCTGAGTTTATTTTGTTGACAGAATAAAAGCAATCAGATATTTGGAGCTGATTTTTCATCATTACTTCAGATCAGCTCTAGAACAACCCAAACGCATGAGAGGAACTTTTCTTTGGTTGTTCTGCTTGACACATTTTTTAATCAGGAAAATAACAAAAAACTTTTTTCTTGTGTTCTGAGCGTCTCACCCTTTTTACGGTTGAGTCTTTATTGAGTCACATATGTAATTAACTTAGCTTGTGCTGGTTTTGAAAAAGCAGAGCACTTTAAAAAATGACAACTTAAAAAGGGAAAAGGATTGAAAAATAAAAAGAGGGTTGATTCAATAAAAACACTGAAGAGAGTTGCTACAGAGAAGCGAAGGCGGAGCGGTTTGGAAAAGACAGGTATTGACAGGGATGATATTTTCAAAGCAGAAAGATGCTTTTTATTATCAGCTTTGGAAGGAAGAGTAAGAAAACATTGCGCGAAATACATAAACTTAAATTAACATGCACTCTGACAGGAACTCTATAAAAATTGATGGTATTAAAGGAGTGTTATCACAAACAAAACCAATATACTGGAGTAAAACTGTGCTGGATGTGTTGCAGGGTAATTTGTGTGATGTGTTTATCAAGGGCATCAACTTAGTGGTAAAACACAGTCATCACTGAGTGTCAGAGCCGCTCGGTGATGTGCTGTTAAAATGGGAAAACGCTCAGCGAGTCCTGGCTCTTCTGTTTCGTATCCTTGAGATCGAATTTGGAGCAGATGTAGAATTGTTCAAAATGACTGTCATTGTTTGGGGGGAACATTACGCTTCTGAGTGAGAGGGATGCAACCGTTATTATTTCACTAAGACGGAAAACATTTCTCATTGGTTCTGCAGAAAAAAGCATTACATCGGATAATTTGGCCGCGGCTCTTTTCAGGTCTTTCAGCCTTCGAGCTCTCAGCCGTGGACTCTGCACATTGACAAGCAAACTACAAACTGACAATTACTGCAATCCCATCACAATCTCAATTAAGGGCTAGAAAATTCGCTCGATAGCGTTATTTCGTGACTTTGCTGCAGGGGTGCTTTCACTCCCAAAAAGATTCTCGGAGCTGTAGAAACTCAGGTGTGCTGTGCTGACGCCGGGAAGTCAAGCTGATTACTGGAAATTGGCTGAAATGCTGACAGTACCGAGTAATCCCACTGTGCTCCTCACGAGCCACGCAGCTTCACACAGAAAATTAATTGCAGTGGAGATGCTGGAGATACAGCTTGTTTTCAGTCGGCTTCACAAGGTGAACTTTGGTGGCTTCGTTGTTAATGACGTGCTTATTTTGCATCTTTGAAAGGAGAAAGAGTCGTGATGAAATTATGTTGGCTTGTTTTTTTGTTTTGTTTTGTTTTTTGTTTTTTTTTGGGGGGGGGGGCAGGTCCTGAATGACCAGGGTCAAAATTCTCTATTGCTCAGTCACAAGTTTCCCCCCAAAGCCGGAGGAGTGTCTGCTCCATGACTGCTGATCTCACTCTTCTACAGGGTTCTATGTTCAAATATTTCTAATCATTATTTTACAGAGCAAAGCATGCAGATGAGGTTTTATACAAAGTTTTCATGAATTTGAAGCAGTAACTTTAAGCACTTATTAATGTGAAACTTCTGCATGATGTTAATATATTTCCACAATTCAGCACAACAAAGTAAGATGAGTGACAGAAAATAATAATTTGACATCAGATTAGACAGAAGTGTTTCAGGGAGGGAGGTTTCAAATAAATAAACAGTTTTTGGAAATCCACGCATTTCCACACATGTAGGATAAGCTGAGATCTAATGATCCCTGAGGGGGAATTAAATATACATGAACATGCAAACACATTTAAACATAAAAGCAAATCCATAAACACGCAGACGCACACATAAACACAGCAGCACTTTTTTCTGATCTATCAGGCCAACAGGCACCTCTGTGTCCTTCTCTCAGCAGAGTCGGTTTATGCAGCGTGTGATTTATGAAGCTGCTGCGAGCAGCCAAAACAACGCCTCTGACCTGCTTTCCCACAGTTCTCCACTCATCTGTCTATCAGCAGACGCTGTGTGGAGAATCTTTATTTACAGGTGGTGCAGCAGACGACCTGCGTCAAACGGCGTACGGATGCAAAAACACTTGAGAGGCTCTTTCAGCATATTTAAGTGTTGGATTTGCAGGATTTCTACGTTACCCCACACAAACAGAGCCGCCAAGATTAGAAGAGTTCAGCTCTGTTTATAATGTGTTTTCACTGCTGAGCTGTCACTCCAGCTTAATTGCCCCAACGCCTTAAAGTTCACTTGTCCTCTTAAACTATGTTGAGATTTATTTTTTTTTTGCATTCACTAACAAATTGGAGGTGAAACACACAAGATGGAATGATGTTGCTCTGAGCGAGAGACAGGAGGGGAAGTTTGAAAAGTTTGGCCGAGGAGCAGAAAGTAATCTGTGGAACAGAAAAACAGGAGAGCAGTAAGTGAACAACAGGAACGGGATCAGACTGAAGGATTAAGACCTGCAGACCTGGACCTGGAACGAGCAGGTCATTGGCAGGATGAGCAGGATGAGCCTGTCCTCCCCTAAAAAATGACCCTGCAGGTCGTTTGTTCAAGTGTCTCATTGTGAAGTGACCTTCAGCCGAGCAGTGAGACGCCGTCAGTCTCCTCTGTTTGTGTTTCAGCCCTCTGGTGGCTGTAATCATTATAACTGAACCTGAAGCCCCGAGAGTCAGACTACTTTATGTTCTGTGATTGGAGAGTAGAAAAAACAAATTGTGGTCCACCTCTGAGGCCAAATCCAGTATTTTCTGATCACTGTTTATTGTAATAATATTGATGGATGTTTCTTTTTGTTCAGAAGGAGAAGGAAGGTTTCTCCTGGAAGTCCGACATGTCTAACCGGCATTCAGGCTCCACTTTTTTAGAAAATCTTGATCTGATTTAACAGAAGTAGTTCTTAATACCCCTTTAAAAAAAAAAAAAAAGTATCCAAATCAGTGAATATAAATGTATGACAGGGCCGAGACGAGCCGTCACTTTCACACTAACGGGCAACTTTTCATTCCCAACTAACCGAAGTACCTGAGAGAAGCCACAAGAGGGGGACACACAGGAAAGCCCCAGATAAGAAGGTTCTGGGTTCAAACCAGGAGACAAGATCCAAGTGGAAGAGTAAAAAAGGAGGTTTACAGGACGATAGGTGAAGCAAATCCACAACAACCGGGCAGGTAGCTAATCAGATCAGGAAGCAGGAAGGCAGTTTGGAGTGGCTGAAAGGAAACATAAACTCTGTGGCAGAGCCTTCAAACGAAACCCTTCAAAGCCGCGTTTGGCAGATTTATTTATTACAGGGAAATCATTAGTGGTGATGTATGTAAATGAAGAGGAAAATTCCTCCTTGCCAGCTTTGATTTGTGTAAAGGCAGCTAAGATGCAGCGGCAGAGTTCGACCAGTGCAGCTCTGCAAACAACTTCTCAATCTTCCCTTCCTCTCTGGATGTTTTCCCTCGACTCGTATCTACTTTAAATTCAATTCTGACCTGCGCCTTGACATTTCAACATCAGACGCCATGTGGTTTCACTCAAAGCTCTCACAACACGAATACAATATTCACTCTCACACATTATTTGCAGTTCAGAGGGGGCTGCCGAGCCAAAGCCGAGTCATCTGGTCTCCAGTTTGCAGGAGAGCCTCGTGGGTTCGAGGCCTTTCCTCAAGTTGGCTGGACGGACAAGTGAGGAAAGCCAACAAGCAGAGAGATTCTGCATCCTGTAGATGGGTGTGATGGGTCATCAGTGGTCGACCCCCCCCCCCACCGATACTTCTCTGCTTCCCCTCCTCAATGATTCACAGACTAGATGTCCACACCTCCCTCCCCATCGCCTCCTTCGCTCCTGATCTCCTGCCATCTTTCCGTCTCTGTCTCCAATGTCATTTGCTTTCAGACTATCTGTCTATAAACACATACACACATGTGTCCACACACACACACACACACACACACACACACATACACACAGCCAAACATCACATCACATCAAGACTCTTAGCAGAAACACATGTCCTGAGTGGGACTTCCTTAGATCCTAAAATGAATGCAGAAACAAATCGAAATATGATGTTCTCCATAATGAAAACTGAAAAACTAACGAACAGCAACAAAAAAAAAAGAACATTGTTTCTGTTTCCTCGATCTTGCTAACAGCTGGGAAACAAAAACCAACCCCTCGTCACCTCAATTTCTCCCCTCAAAGAGCGAGGAGATTTTGCAGAATTAGTTGAAATTAAATGTTGAATGAAAATATCCATTTTATCAAAAAGCTGAGGGGCCTAAATATGATGCAGCGTCGGCAGAAGCTGTCTGCTGCCTGCAGCTCTGCACAGTCGAACATTTTACTTTATTGTTCCAGTGAAACAGTTTTTCCATCCCTCAGCTTTTCTCTTAATTTCTCTACTTCTCTTTTAATGGATGTCATTTGTCAAAAGGCAGCGAGATAAACACACCAAGCTTTGAGGAAAGGAAGATGTTCTTTCTCTAGCAGAGGAACTTTTTGGATTGGTGTTGTTCCTCCTGTTTTCATTTGGTGAGTCTTAATTCGAGCCTCTCTGCATCAAATCTGTGAGTGAAGCTCGCAGGCTTCGGTCCAGAGCGACAGTCTGTCTGTATATTTCAGCTGTCACACTCTCTCCGTCACACTGTGCGTGTCGACCCACTGAGCCATGTTCACGCAAACTGCCACACACATGCTGACCCGCCCACACAGCCACCAGGATGCAGGGCCTGTGTGTGACTCGTGCAGTGAACCACACCTCGTGTTGGAGTCCGTTGTGAGTCCACTGAACCACAAAATGGGTTAACGTTGGCTCTAATGACGCGGGCCGAGTAATTATCATGTAAACATCTTAAATGAGTTAGACTGAAGCGAGGAGGGCGGGGTGGATTCTCTTTCATCTCAGGTCCTCCGTGGTGTTTTCATTCCTGCACACTCACCATTTACCTCGTGACACGAAGCAGATGCAAAGCAACGTGTTTAATAAAGAAGCGGAACGGCTGGAGGTGGAGGAAGAACGAGGCTCGTCCTCTGCAGCGATGGAGGAACAGCTGTTACAACACAGACAAATCGGCGTCATCAGCCTCACGTGACCTTCACTGCAAAAAAGCCCAATATGGGAAATATGTCAGAGCAGAGAAATTTGTGCGATTTCATTTTAGTTCATTTAAGCATTATAACAATCTGAGTGGAGCTGAGATCAACACACACTCATTCATTTAGTTTGCTTTTGTGATAAATGTACAAAATAACAGATTTTTGTTGGCAGATGATGCTCTGAGAGTCCAACAGAATTCATATTGTCTGAAAAATGATTTTGTTCAGCCAAAAAATCGGCGCTTCTATCTGCCTGTTTGGATCTGAAGCTTTGGTTCAGTCCCTCCTTAACCTTGACAAACCGGGCAGCCGTCCAGAGTTCACTTCATAGACTGAACCCCGACGGTGCAGCAGCTTCGGTGTCAGATACAAAAAAACAGAACAGCCAGGACTTCAAGTTTCTTCTCCCAGTTTCATCTGCAGACTATAAACCTGGACCTGATCTGGACTGAGTCTGTAAAGCTAAATCTTTAACCTGCTTAAGACTCTTAAATATTCATTCTATATAAGTAGTATCAGTGGTTGTGATGTAGAGTTAGGCTGTATTGAAGTCAATTGGAAAATGTCCCTATTTCTCACATTCTCAGTAAATGTTCTTATAATTTAATCAATGAAATACGATCCTGTTTTATCTAAATTTATTTGGGGGCTACTGTGTTGATTCTGGTTTAAAAAATAAATCAATAAATTACAAACTGGAGGATTCACAAAACGCTCTGTTGGGCTGCTGATTCCACAACTCTTATTTATTGATATGTTTAAATAACATCATTTGATGACGGCGTTCAGTGGAAGTTTGTGTATCGCAGCAGAAGTCGAAAAGTAGTTTCTCCCACTTTTCTCTATAAAAAAAATCGATCATGACCTTTGACCTGATGAGCAAATACTAATCTGCTTCTCCCCCTCCCCCTTTCTGCCAGAGGATGTGAGCAGCAAGATGGAGATGCCTTCGTCCTCCTACATCCTGACTGAAACCTCCGGAGACGAGTCTGTTAATGACCTGAGATGGTGGAGGGTAAAACGGGATGCTCTCTCTCTCTCGCCTGGTTTTGCCCTTGCTGGCTGCAGACGTGTCTCCTCCAATCTCAGATTTTCTTCACCTTTTGGACGTGTTGGGTTTCAGGTCACTGCCGGCGGCGCTCAACATGAGCTGTGACATCAGTGTCAAGCTGAAAAAGAAATAAAGAAATAAAGACAGAAAATAAAACTTTGGCTGTGTTTGGAGGAGAAGCCGATTCTTCACCTCCACCAGAGAGTCTTCAGAGAGCGCCTCATCATCCTGCTAAAGAAGAAGATACAAAACGAAGCAGTCTGTTTTCTATCTACAGACAAAGAAAGTATTGAAAGACATTTTGGCACCGAACAAAATTGTTGTTCAGAGAGGACAAAGTGAAAAAACAGACAGGGTCATTATAGGCCAGATTTAGTGTCTGGCATTAATGCAGGATCATATATATCTCGCTGTGTGTCCATCTAACACCCACAGTCCTCTCTGTCCATCTCAGCTCTGAGGAAACAAAACAAGGTCTGTCCGGAGCAATAAACACAATCCTTTCAGCATTTCTGCCATTTTCCTGGTTAGAACAAATTTTTACTGCTTGCTAACAAAAAAATGAAAGGAGATGTAGGAGGGGCGTGGCTACCATATGATTGACAGACTGCATCACCCAATCAGGATGGAGTAAAGAACAGTTCAGGTCACCTTATCCTCCAAATATGTGTTCTAATGGTTTAAAAAAAGGGAAACCTTTAAATATAAAATGAAAGTGAAATTCACCGTCAGCAGACTTTCACAAAAATTTCAAACATGGTTTTTGTTCCATCCTTCTTTTTTCCATCTGAAAGAGTCTGTTTGAAGCAGCAGCCTTCGGAGAATCATATCGCTTGTCTGCTCGCTGCTTTAAGCTGATTGTGTTATCACAAACGTCTAAACGTTTGTGTTGCTGTGATGTCTCCAACAGATTCTGCAGTTGTTGTTTTTCGTGACACATTCAGTTGACAGGATTTATGTGTCCAGCGCTCGGCCGCCAGGCATGTGGGGGCGTCTGAAACTGTCTCTGAGACTCAGACGGTGTACATTTTTATATTCAGTTCAGCTATACGTTCAGTGTGTGGGCGGATCAGGAGCACAACAGCGTCGAGTCAGACGGTGTCAAGAATGTGAATCACAGGAGGGAAGAAGTCTAGAAAAGGACAAAAAAATATGAACTGGAAAGTAGAAGGATGCGTCTGAAGGACAGCAGAAGGAGAAATAAAGAAATGATGAGAAATAATTGACTGTAAAGGTTAATGTGCAAATTAAAACCAACAAATCAAGAAAGCTTTCATAATTTGGCCTTGTGTGAAAATGGTGTGTTGATAATATGAGACAAGAGGTTCCACTCTGCCCCCCCCCGACCATCAGCACAGTTCAAGAGTATTAAAAGCTTGTATGACAGTTTAGGAATGATGAATTTATCTCTCCTGTTGTATAAAAATATAGTGGAAGCTCCTGAAAAAGGCTGAAAATGGAGCGTACACTTCCGTCTCCATCAAACCTCCCTGACGTCACCCGTCAGCCTGTCAGCGGCTTTTTTGAAACCTCCTGCTTGTAATTTGTTTGTCAGCCATCTTGTTTTAAGCCAGAAGGAGAGGGTTGATCTGAGTCCTGCAGTTCTTCCTTCCTCGTGTCTCTGTGGAATCGACACCTTCCTCCTCCTCACACTGATTTCTTTCTTTGCCCTGTGACTCAGTCAGCTCAGTAAATCCAGTCTGTCTAATCAATTAGCCACCCCCCTCCTAATGTGGAGGCCGTGAGAGGCCGTCCCGCTCCCCACCTGTTCGCCGCAGAAAGGCCACCATGACGCTTTGTGGAGGCGTCCACTGAAAAGTGACATGTGATAATGTGCGAAGGTTTTAATGAATCTCCACTCCGTGCTCCGAGTCCGGCGTCTGTCTGCGAAGCCCAGACGCTCTGAAACAAACCGATAAGACCGAAGAGGCCGCCTCTGAAAGCGTCGCTCCCTTTTTGTTTCTGCAGGAGGCCGCCTCGGTCAGAAAGTTGTTGCACTGCAGAAGTGACTTTATCCTTGAAGGCTGTTCTCTTTAGAATACAAATGATGCCACTAAATCAACAGAAGAAAGAGAAATTCTCCACAAAAAGAATCTGTGTAATCCAGCCTCGCCTGTCTTTGATAATGGCATCCAAGTAAACAAAGCCGTTCCTTAAAAGCTCGGAAACTGCATCCTCAAAGTGCTGCTAATTAAGTAATGGACACAGCTTTTTGAGGACGTTGCCAAACTGTCGACTAACTTAACAGATGAGAAACATCTTTGTTAACACAGACAGGCCCATTAGGCTGCTATAAGCTCCGACACCTCCGCCGCCTTAGATGGTCCGGACACGGAGCTAATGGCATTACAGGAGCGTCTGTCAGGATCCCTAACAGGTCAGTCTGGCAGCAGCTCACACTTGGCCGAGAGCTGTGCATCTGATAAATCCATATTAAGGAGCGAGGCTGTTTGCTTTCAGGAACATAAAGAGATGCAGGTGATGGGTGACGGGAGGAACAGAGTGTCCCGACCTGAATGGCTTCCTCAGCTGGTCCTGGAAGTTTGGACTCCGGTAATCATGACAGCTTTAAAGTGTCCAGGATCCAAACGCAGATATTTCTTGGCCTGTGTGAGCTCATTTTTCACTGTCAATACAAAGTCCTGCTCGATGGAAACCAACATGACGTCAGCCATTCGGTTTGTGAGCCTCCAGTTTGCAATTTGGATGTCAGCCATCTCTCTTTTTTTTGTTTTTTCAGACCGGAGGAAACCGTATTCAGAGGAAGAGGTGGAGCTGACTGGCTCTGTCGTGCTCAGGGTTTGAAACTAGAGACTGAGACCATAAACTCATCAGAAAAATGTTTCCTGAGCTCATAAATCAGGGAGCGGGAGGGACATTTTCCCATTGACTTCAATACAACCTAACTTCTTTTCACAGCTGATGGTCATTAGATGGACTGCAGCTTTAAGGCTCGTCAGCTTTGGCTTCACTTCCCATTTGGTAGAAGTTAAAAGTGTTTTATGTGCAACGTGGCACATTTATTAGGCCACAAATCTGAAAAAATAAATTCATCCAAAAATGTTTTCTTACACAACAATAATGAAAAAAAAAAACCACAAGGAAACTCCAAATGCTCAACAAAGCTAACACTAAAGATCATAATTATGATTGGCAATAGGATAATTTTATTTGTTATGAAATGCTCAGTTAGCTTTTCCTTTTTTTTTTTTTTTTTTTTTTTTATGGTCAAATTTTACAAAGTGAGCATTCGCAGTCCAGAAAGTGTTTCCAAGAACCGAGGCCATGATTGATGAAGACGTTTTGAGTCCAGCGGGGCTCCAAAAAGTCCAAAATCATCTCAGAAATGACTCCGAGGAGCTGAACCGCAGTCACACAAACACACTTCCATGGAAATCAGTAACACCGAGCTCGTCCTGGAGAAAATTCTCCTTATGATTGGCACGCAGACAGAAACAGCCTTTTTTCCTCTTTTCATTTAACTGCGACTTTCATAAAACACAAAAGGAACTTTTCATTCTGCCACGTGTGGACCGGATAAACTGTGTTTAATTTGTAATTCGGACAGTTCTTTGTCCTTCATCTTTTTGCCTTTCTCTTAAAAGAGCTGTAAGAATATCTAAATAGGTAAAATAAAGAAAAGTCGCTCAGAAGGCTCAAGAATATTTCTGAAACAGCAAACTGTGACGTTAAAAGCCTGCAGATTGGTGGTCTTTGGAGTGTAAATTGAATTTCTGTGGCGTATAAAAAAAAAGAAAAAGGTGCAGTGTAGGCCCAGTGCTCTGTTTTGAAATGCCAAGAGGATTAATGGCACCGATAAGTGGGGTTGGTGTATTAAGCTAAGTCCTCTGAGTGTTGCCATTTCTGTCTCATATTTTATCATTTGTGGAGCACGGATTTAAAGTATTACAAAGACAAAAGGAGAAAAGGCTGAAGAGAAACGGGGGGGATTGGGGCTTTGGGGGGAAACTGTGTGAAGGTTCAGATCTGAGCCTCAAGCACTCGCAAATGCACACTATGACTTTTTCTGCATGAGCGGAGGGACAGATCAGGGCTGCAGCGGGGGCAGAGGGCAGATGGCGCCCTTGAGGTGGGAGTGCAGAAAGGTGTGTGTGTGTGTGAAGGCGTTGGACATGCTGTCTCTGGCTGAGGTGTCGGCAGCACAGCAGCTCTCAGAGGTGAGACAGACAAAAAAGAAAAAACACCAGACCTCCTACTTTAACTGTTTCATCAGAGCTCCGCCGTCCCGTCGATGAAGCTTCTCCTCAGGTCACTTCCTGCTCGTCCTTCGGTGTGAAAACATGGAAACATCTTCACATCTGAGGAGTGTCAAGGCTTTTTATCCCAACTTCTTCATACAGTCCCTTAGCATTGAAGTCACATTTCACATTTCACAGCTTTGATCAACAGTTTTACTTTCCTTTATTTGGATATGATTGATTCATTATGTCGCTGTTTAAAAATATAACATCTCTGATATTGAGAAAAATATGTTCAGACCTTGTAATTCTGCAGAATGATGATGTGGGTTCATGTTCATGTTTAGAACTCGACTTGAATTTAACCTTTTTTTGTTGTTGTTGTTCAGGTTTTAAATCATCCGCCTTATTGGACGTTTTCTCAGAAGGAGCCAGAAGGTGGATCAGTGGTTGGATGTCTCCATCTAGTGTTCAACAGCTCTGTCTGGGCTGAAGGTCACAATGCCTTTTACATAACACACTCCTTTTTAAAACTAAAGTGTGCTACAGAGCACAACAATAAGATCGACACCAGAAATAAACCTGGACTCAACTCTGAGGTCCCTGAACTTGGAGAAGATGATGCATTAACTGATAAACGGAGCTGTTTGCTGTCAAAACAGCTTCAAATGTGCCTGTGAGACAACAAACCTTTGTTTGTTTTGTTTTTCTCACCCAGACTGACACATAATTTATAATCCTCAAAGGGGATGTTTCAATTTGTGGTTTAAATATTAATAACTCAGTGTTTAGTCATCCTCATGTATTACAGTTAAATGTCAAAATCATAATTAACATAAAGTCAGCAGCTTTTTTGTAATCTTCATTTTAACGATTGTGTTGTTTATAGAATCATTTCCTCCAGAATGTCTCCTGATATTTTCCAGATCAGATGTTTGACAGGATCTTTCTGATGAAGCCACAGAAATTGGATACAAAAGGTTAAAAAAAATAATAATTGCTGACCTGCTGAGGAACACTTCAGAGTACGAGCTGGCCTCCCTGAATCATGTCCTGCTACTCTAGTCCAGGATGACGGCCGGCACCACGAGGATGTCCGTGTCATTCAGGTCCCTGTGGATTCTTCCTGAATAAGAGCTAATATATTCAGGTAAAGTGGAGCCATTAAATTCTCAATTTCAGAAGTACTTAATATGATAACAGTGCAGGTAGACCAGAGCACTACTGATACTGGAGGGAATGTTTAAAAATCGAATGAATTCTGGACTTTGTGGCCCCGTTATGGTGCTGGGAGGCCGACAGGCCCCCGTCTCCTGCTACAGTATTATATTACTTTATAATCCTCTGATTTATTTGACAATATTATTAATATAATACACCTGGTTCACCCTAAAAGTCAGCCTGCTGATTGGCACTTCCTGTCACATGTGACGCGTTATCAATGTAAAAATGTTTTTCTTATGAAGAGTCTGGAGGCGGAACACAAAATAAACTTAATGTTTAGTTCCCGCTGAGCTGAATGAGCAGAGTCGGCGTGGGCACAGTGAACGTGGATGCTTTATCTGCATTACCTTCCTGGAAGGAGCTGATTTTGGGCTGCACGTGTGATTTAAACGGTTCGATGGCCGCTTTGATCCCGACCTGCAGGGGATCTCCATCCATCAGCCAGAGGAAGCTCTCCAGCAGAGGAACGCTGGACATGCTCCAAACTGGAATCTGTTGTTTGAAAACGTCAAGGTCTGGTGACTCCAGCTGGGGGGAGGAGGATCTATCTATCTATTTAACACCTTACCATCACACGTGTTCGACACACTGAGGGGTCAAAGCTTCATTTTCAACCTGCTGCAGGCTGAAGTTTCTGCACACAACCCCGTTTTTCACTTACGAGTTAACATCTAGAGGGAAACAGTCAAAGCAGCTTCACAACAGTTTGTCTAACTAACTCAAATTGTCAAAATGGCTCCACCGTCAGCATCCCTCCAACCAACTGCAGCCGATAATTTACTTAATCCTTAAAAAAAAAAAACACTTTTAAAATCTATTTGTAGAGGAAACTGAAGGAATTCATCATCAAATAGTTTTCAGTCCTCATTTAATCTGATGTATGAGCTTAACTTCAGATATTATCAGGACAACAATGATTTACACGTCTTCACATTTATGGTTCAGTGTAGCCTCTTTTCCTCGGATCAGAAAATCTGGGTTTTATATTAATTTTGACAAAAACCTGCGGATGTTAACTGTGCAGCACATAATAATAAAGGCTGATCACAGTCAACGCACTTTTACATTCACTGATCAGAAAACAGACTTATCCATCATCAGGCCGTCTGTCAGTCCTGTTTCTGAAAGCCATAAGCTTTTCAACATATATATGTGTGTGTGTGTGTTTTGTGGAGAATCCAGTAAAACCAGATCTCAAGCCCAGATTCCTGTTTGTCTCACACAAAAGAACAACTTTGATGCAGGTCTGAAGCGAAAAATTACGATTCCTGCGTCCATGTGGAGGCGTCTTGATAACAGCTGATGATGAATTCATAATTCACTGTTCTGCTTGTTGACCTCTGAAAGAGGAAACAAGATACAACAAGTTTATCACCGCAGTTAGCTGAAATACTTTAAATGGGTGTTTTTAAATTTTGCAGTCGTCCTTTAGTCCTTTCGTCCTTTAGCTGTAGGCGCTCATGAGAACCACCAGAGGGCAGCAATACAGCAGATTTTAACCCCAACTGCAAGAAACATTTCATCTGACCAGTTCTTCAAGAACAAGAAGCAACAAGTAGAACTGATGCAACAGTGAAATGAATACAGCTCCTAGTTCAACGGTTAAACTCAGTGATATTAAGATGACTCAGTCTTCATCTGTACTATTTTTCATTCAACGATTCAGCACAAAGGGCTGTAATATAATAAAGATAATCATCGTAATAAAAAGCACAATAACACGAAGTCAGGACAAGCTGTGGTCAGCAAGAAGTTGAATTCACACTACAGAGCAATAAAGATAAAATAAAAAAATAAAAAATGAAATAAAAGGAAGTGGAATGGAGGAAGGAAACAAAACTGAGAGTAAGAGCTGAAGTATATAAAGATAAAAACTTGTATTTAAAGGATGGTGTTAAAGAGAAAATAGAAAATAATCAGAGGGTGAGAGTCTCCAGGATTGAACAATACAAAGAGCATTTCTAAACTTATCAGCTGCCATCAAATAATGAAAATGATGCAGTTTGCTAAGTAATGTAAGAAAGAAAAAAGAAAATGCATCGGTGTCTGCAGAGAGGGGAGATTTGTGTGTTTGTTTAGAGTTTAGTTTAAACCATTAATGTTGTCTTCTTTGGATTATATCGGATTAGAGCTGCAGAGGAAAAGCCGTACAACATGAATGAACTGAAAAGCGCAGAAAAGAATCCAAACAGTAAATTTACAAGGCACCAGCGTCCCATGATGCAACAGCTGAAGAGCCAAAAAGTCACTGGCACTAAATGAAGAGTTTATCATGAACATGGGAACTTAACACCTCACACATCCTGCAGTTAGAGAAGAATAAAATGATAGGCGGTCCAATAACCAAATAAATGAAAACTATAGAAAGGAGCGTGTGCTCGTTCTTCATCTAAACAATGATTAACAACACAATCTCACCACCAGCAGTGGACACATGGACTTTAGATTAGGGTGGTGGTTGTTTTTAACATTATATAATGCGGGTCAAAGACTGTATTGTTTTCCTAGAGAACAGAAAAAAAGCTTATTTCTATAAGAGACGCTGGGTTTATGCTGTTGATGTTAAATGTCTTTCCTTCAGGATATTCACTAATGAGCCACTAAAGAAATGCTTACACCTAAAAACACGCAGATCTACAGGTGTCTCCACTTCCAGGTCTTAATGAGTTAAATGTATTCTGTTTATTAACATCATACGAGGTTTGAGGAAAGCATTTCTTTATTATTATTGTTATTCAGAGACAACAAAACAGTGACTGAGTCAAAAATATATTATTCCCAATGTAATTATGAAACTGATGATGTAGTGATGGCACTTTGTGTTAACAGTATTTTACAATTACAAAAAAAAAATAAAAATGTGAGGACGTGTGTGTGTTCTCACACCAGCTGCAGCTTTGTCTGTTCACACAGAGATTACATGAAACCTGAGTTTTCAATTTTTCAACATTTTACAATATTTTTTCATTTACATGATGTGCAGCTGCTAAAGTGGTTCATTCAGATTGGAGTTTAGTGTCTGTGCAGTTGTAGAGCTAATCTGTGTTGTTAGGTGTAAAAACTCATGTCAGCTGAACCTCCAGATCACGTGATGCAGCCGTGATGTGCCCGCTCTCAGATATCTCTGGCTTCCACGTGGCAGCTGCAGAATTTAGGAATTTAGGAATGGAAACAGCAGCTGTGACTTAACCTCCCTCTCCTTCACTCACTAACTTCTTTTATGGCCGACCCTCGATCTCCTTGTGCACAGTGACTTACAGTATTACTAAACTCTGGTTTGGTTTTAACATCGGTAACTGTTTCATTTTTTAAAATCTATAAAGAGAAGAAAAGTGTTGATCCCTGCCTCAGTAAAAAAAAACTGTTGAGAAAAATTAGCTCATCTCCTGGATGAAGGAAAGTCTGACGACCGCAGGCACTTACTGAAGATGATCCAGGTTCTCTGGAATTTAATCACTTTCCAATTATTGTTCCCAGATAAACTGACTTTTCATGATTAGTTCTGATTCATTTTGGTTATTATAGTGACCCTGTAACTTAAAACTAAACAATAAATCCTGAAAATATTCCTCATTTCCTGTCACTAAACTGAGCGGCGCTCTCGAACCACACCTTCTCCGCATGCTCCCTCCCGAGCTCCCACAGCAGCCGGATGGTGTGGACGCCCTTCTTGGATGTGATCATCAGATACTCTGTGTTTTCAGGTTGCAGGGTCGCGAAGTAGCGAGCATAAACCAGAGACTGCAAGAAGCGGCAGAGCACCAGCACATAGAGACAATCTCTCTCCTCCTGCTGGAGCGGGAGGACGCTCTCCCAGCCGGCGAGGACGGGTCCTCCCACCTCGATGGGGTTCGGGTGCTCCGTCATCATGTACATGATGGTGATGGCCAGCTCGTGGATGTAGTAGCCGCTGTTCATGTCCCCAAAGTCAAGGATGCCAGAAATCGTGTGGCCGTCGTTCCCGTCAGGCTGCACAAGCACGTTGAGGTCGTTGAAGTCGCCGTGGTTGATGCCTGTGAAGAGAAATAAAGGAAAAATCTCACCTCCGTTTACAATCAACACTGTTTGAAAGGAGGCGGCAAAGCAAATGTAACGAAAAAAAAAAACAAAAAAGCGGCGTCTCACTCACACTTGCGGAAGTTGGGCTGCTTGGGGACCACAGAGGTTTTGTACTGATGAATGATGGACTTGGCCATGTCCTGCAGAGGATCACCATCTAACACGCTGAGGTATTTTTCCACAAGGTCAACGTTTGACAGGCTCCAAATGAAACCCTCCCTCTGAAGCTCGCAGAGAAAAGGATGTTCCATCTGACAAAAACAAACAGACGAACAAAATCAAAACATGACGGAGTGAAAGGAGTCTGCTTCAGAATGGACCCTGCCTCTTTGTCTTGAACGTGCTTCTGTCCTCAAATGTCCCTCCTCCTCACTAAACGTTTTCCTGATGTCTGAAATACAACATGATGTTAATTTTTAGAGGGAAACAGAGCAGAAATGATGTTAACACCAAAACAACCAACTCAAAGTAGGTTCAAATGAACCCCCCTCCCTCAGGAGAAGTTCTATAGGTGATCACTGAATGGAAAGTAAAGCACTGTCCTGTTTTAATACCTCTTGCAGGGTTTTGTCCATCATGGCTGCCATCTTACCGGCCTCATACAGCAACTGCGGCGTTAAAGGAACCTTGGAAAGCGTAGTTCCGGGCAAATAAGTCAACAGCCGCACCAGGTACTTCTGAGGGCCATTTCCACAATCTGCCCGGGGTAAATACGGGTTAGTATTACAGTCATTTTTCCCTCTCAGAGTCAGATATGGAGAGCTACACTTTTTCACATTGATTAAGTGTAATAATATGAATTAATAATATCTATTTGTGTTACATACAAATACACAAGTTTTAAAAACAAAAGAATTCAAATATGTGGGAAACAGACGTGCTTCTGGAGTAGCTGGGAGGACAGACGTTGAGAACTGCACAAAAAGAGCTCGTTCCATCCATCAATAAATAAGATGACACACACAAACACACATCATCTGTTCAGTTTCTTGCCTGAGGGCCTTTTACTAATGAAGCAGAGGAGCTGCACCATGAACAAACAGATCTGTCCACAGAGCTACAGCTGCAACAACACAAACCACTACATGGCATCACAAAGGGAAGAAATTGTGTCTAAAAGCTGAAGGTTACATTAAAAGTACATTTCAGCCGACTTGACTTTATTGGACGTGATGATAACTGTTAAGATGATGTGTTTTTTATTAAATAACAGTTATCATTTGCTTTCAGGGTGAAAGCTTTGGTGTTTTCATGCCCATTCATGCCCCTGGATGAACTGACTCCATGGAGGTTTTTAAAACCTCTAAAAACACACCTCTGAGTACACGTTGTTTCCTGTGTAGTATTTTTTTTATGACACTTTAACATCAGTATTTTATTACTATTCTTCTGTCAAGCTGTGCAGCACTTTGGTGCTTTAGCTTAGAAAAGGCAGCTGACAGAATCCACCACATTGTTAGGTGAGTGCTGACAGAGTGTTCAGGAGCTGTGAGCCTGGGGGGGGGGGGGGGGGGTCACACCTGTTTCCTCCAGACTCTGCAGCTGTCCAGAGGTCGTGGGCTGCACCACCTGAGTGGGAAAGCCTTTCTGGCGCAGGAAGGTCATGGTGTAAGTCTGCATCTCTACCAGCTTGGGGTTCTTGCTGTCCTCCGAGTTCATAATCTTCAGGATGTATTTGCCGCCGTCTGCCGACGCCACAAAGAAGTTCTGGTCATCGTAGCTGGGCAGAGAGCGGATCTCTGACAGCGACAGACCGAAGAGCCGCTGCGTCACCTCACACGCCTGAGAGAGGCTGAATTTGGGGTTGGTTTTGTTCTCCGTCATCAGTGCTGAACCTGAACAGGAAGTAAAGACGTATTATAAATCAGAACAACGTACGAATAAAATAAAAAATCTCAATAAAAACAAACTTCTAGACCTACCTGGTCCAGCTGTGCGCTGAGGAGGCTGCTGGCGGATTTCCTGTCCTTCGGTACCTTCTTCTGCAGAACTGCAGCAGGCTGCGAACAAAAGCTGCCCCCTGCTGGAGGTTCTGTTTTTAAGCCCTTCATGGATCATAACAGGCATTAAAACATTCAGGGAGCGAACAGAGCCTGTCAGTGTCTGAGTAAAATAAAATGCATTAATGAACAGAACAAGGAAGTCATCACATTAAAATGATGAAAACAAATAAAGTAAATATTAAATACAGGAAAGGTAAATAAAGCTACACAAGACGAGAAATCACAATATTTAGGTTTAGATTTTAGATTTCTGGAGTCTGATGAAGAGAAAGATCAGTTAAATGTTGATAAATGTTAAATGTTAAAGGCGGTTTGATTATTGACGGGCTGAAGGTCACATACCAAAATAAAATATAATAATAATAATCATTAAGGAGAGGAGAGCAAAAAATACATTTCTGCTCGTCATTTCAAAAACAAGTCCCCTCTCTCTGCCTGTCTCCCTCTCTCTTCCTGTCTCTCCTCTCTGCCTGTCTCCCCTCTCTCTTCCTGTCTCTCCTCTCTGCCTGTCTCCCCTCTCTCTTCCTGTCTCTCCTCTCTGCCTGTCTCCCCTCTCTCTTCCTGTCTCCCCTCTCTCTTCCTGTCTCTCCTCTCTGCCTGTCTCCCCTCTCTCTTCCTGTCTCTCCTCTCTGCCTGTCTCCTCTCTCCTCCTGTCTCCCCTCTCTTCCTGTCTCTCCTCTCTCTTCCTGTCTCCCCTCTCTGCCTGTCTCCCCTCTCTCTTCCTGTCTCCCCTCTCTCTTCCTGTCTCCCTCTCTTCCTGTCTCCTCTCTCTGCCTGTCTCCCCTCTCTGCCTGTCTCTCCCCTCTCTGCCTGTCTCCTCTCTCCTCCTGTCTCCTCTCTCTGCCTGTCTCCCCTCTCTGCCTGTCTCTCCCCTCTCTGCCTGTCTCCTCTCTCCTCCTGTCTCCCCTCTCTGCCTGTCTCTCCCCTCTCTGCCTGTCTCCTCTCTCCTCCTGTCTCCCCTCTCTGCCTGTCTCTCCCCTCTCTGCCTGTCTCCTCTCTCCTCCTGTCTCCCCTCTCTGCCTGTCTCTCCCCTCTCTGCCTGTCTCCTCTCTCCTCCTGTCTCCTCTCTCTGCCTGTCTCTCCCCTCTCTGCCTGTCTCTCCCCTCTCTTCCTGTCTCCCTCTCTCTTCCTTTCTCTCCTCTCTCTTCCTTTCTCTCCTCTCTCTTCCTGTCTCCCCTCTCTTCCTGTCTCCCTCTCTCTTCCTGTCTCCCTCTCTCTTCCTGTCTCTCCTCTCTCTTCCTGTCTCCTCTCTCTTCCTTTCTCGCCTCTGTCTTCCTGTCTCCCCTCTCTGCCTGTCTCCCCTCTCTCTTCCTGTCTCTCCTCTCTCTTCCTGTCTCCCCTCTCTGCCTGTCTCCCCTCTCTCTTCCTGTCTCTCCTCTCTCTTCCTGTCCCCTCTCTGCCTGTCTCCCCTCTCTCTTCCTGTCTCTCCTCTCTCTTCCTGTCTCCCCTCTCTGCCTGTCTCCCCTCTCTCTTCCTGTCTCTCCTCTCTCTTCCTGTCCCCTCTCTGCCTGTCTCTCCTCTCTCTTCCTGTCTCCCCTCTCTGCCTGTCTCCCCTCTCTCTTCCTGTGTCTCCTCTCTCTTCCTGTCTCCTCTCTCTGCCTTTCTCGCCTCTGTCTTCCTGTCTCCCCTCTCTGCCTGTCTCCCCTCTCTCTTCCTGTCTCTCCTCTCTCTTCCTGTCTCCCCTCTCTGCCTGTCTCCCCTCTCTCTTCCTTTCTCTCCTCTCTCTGCCTGTCTCCCCTCTCTCTTCCTGTCTCCCTCTCTTCCTGTCTCTCCTCTCTGCCTGTCTCTCCTCTCTCTTCCTGTCTCCCCTCTCTGCCTGTCTCCCCTCTCTCTTCCTGTCTCCCCTCTCTCTTCCTGTCTCCCTCTCTTCCTGTCTCCTCTCTCTGCCTGTCTCCCCTCTCTGCCTGTCTCTCCCCTCTCTGCCTGTCTCCTCTCTCCTCCTGTCTCCTCTCTCTGCCTGTCTCTCCCCTCTCTGCCTGTCTCTCCCCTCTCTTCCTGTCTCCCTCTCTCTTCCTTTCTCTCCTCTCTCTTCCTTTCTCTCCTCTCTCTTCCTGTCTCCCCTCTCTTCCTGTCTCCCTCTCTCTTCCTGTCTCCCCTCTCTTCCTGTCTCCCCTCTGCCTGTCTCCCCTCTCTCTTCCTGTCTCCCTCTCTCTTCCTGTCTCTCCTCTCTCTTCCTGTCTCCTCTCTCTTCCTTTCTCGCCTCTGTCTTCCTGTCTCCCCTCTCTGCCTGTCTCCCCTCTCTTCCTGTCTCTCCTCTCTCTTCCTTTCTCCCCTCTCTCTTCCTGTCTCTCCTCTCTCTTCCTGTCTCCCCTCTCTGCCTGTCTCCCCTCTCTCTTCCTGTCTCTCCTCTCTCTTCCTGTCCCCTCTCTGACTGTCTCCCCTCTCTCTTCCTGTCTCTCCTCTCTCTTCCTGTCTCCCTCTCTTCCTGTCTCTCCTCTCTCTTCCTGTCTCCCCTCTCTTCCTGTCTCCCTCTCTCTTTCTGTCTCCCCTCTCTTCCTGTCTCCCTCTCTCTTCCTTTTTCTCCTCTCTCTTCCTGTCTCCCCTCTCTCTTCCTTTCTCGCCTCTGTCTTCCTGTCTCCCCTCTCTGCCTGTCTCCCCTCTCTTCCTGTCTCTCCTCTCTCTTCCTGTCTCCCTCTCTGCCTGTCTCCCCTCTCTCTTCCTGTCTCCCCTCTCTCTTCCTGTCTCCCTCTCTTCCTGTCTCCTCTCTCTGCCTGTCTCCCCTCTCTGCCTGTCTCTCCCCTCTCTGCCTGTCTCCTCTCTCTTCCTGTCTCCCCTCTCTGCCTGTCTCTCCTCTCTCTTCCTGTCCCCTCTCTGCCTGTCTCCCTCTCTCTTCCTGTCTCTCCTCTCTCTTCCTGTCTCCCTCTCTGCCTGTCTCTCCTCTCTCTTCCTGTCTCCCCTCTCTTCCTGTCTCCCTCTCTCTTTCTGTCTCCCCTCTCTTCCTGTCTCCCTCTCTCTTCCTTTTTCTCCTCTCCCTTCCTGTCTCTCCTCTCTCTTCCTGTCTCCCCTCTCTCTTCCTTTCTCGCCTCTGTCTTCCTGTCTCCCCTCTCTCTGTCCTCCCCCTCTCTTCCTGTCTCTCCTCTCTCTTCCTGTCTCTCCTCTCTCTTCCTGTCTCTCCTCTCTCTTCCTGTCTCCCTCTCTCTTCCTGTCTCCCCTCTCTTCCTGTCTCCCCTCTCTCTTCCTGTCTCCCCTCTCTCTTCCTGTCTCTCCTCTCTCTTCCTGTCTCCCCTCTCTCTTCCTGTCTCTCCTCTCTCTTCCTGTCTCCCTCTCTCTTCCTGTCTCTCCTCTCTCTTCCTGTCTCCCTCTCTCTTCCTGTCTCCCCTCTCTCTTCCTTTCTCGCCTCTGTCTTCCTGTCTCCCCTCTCTGCCTGTCTCCCCTCTCTTCCTGTCTCTCCTCTCTCTTCCTGTCTCTCCTCTCTCTTCCTGTCTCCCCTCTCTTCCTGTCTCCCCTCTCTCTTCCTGTCTCTCCTCTCTCTTCCTGTCTCCCTCTCTTTTCCTGTCTCCCCTCTCTCTTCCTGTCTCCCCTCTCTTCCTGTCTCCCTCTCTCTTTCTGTCTCCCCTCTCTTCCTGTCTCCCTCTCTCTTCCTTTCTCTCCTCTCTCTTCCTGTCTCCTCTCTCTTCCTTTCTCGCCTCTGTCTTCCTGTCTCCCCTCTCTGCCTGTCTCCCCTCTCTTCCTGTCTCTCCTCTCTCTTCCTTTCTCTCCTCTCTCTTCCTGTCTCTCCTCTCTCTTCCTGTCTCCCTCTCTCTTCCTTTCTCTCCCCTCTCTTCCTGTCCCCTCTCTGCCTGTCTCCCCTCTCTCTTCCTGTCTCCCTCTCTCTTCCTGTCTCGCCTCTCTCTCCCTGTCTCTCCTCTCTCTTCCTGTCTCCCCTCTCTTCCTGTCTCACCTCTCTCTTCCTGTCTCTCCTCTCTCTTCCTGTCTCCCCTCTCTCTTCCTGTCTCTCCTCTCTCTTCCTGTCTCCCTCTCTCTTCCTGTCTCCCCTCTCTCTTCCTGTGAACGTCCTCCAGGTACAATCCTTTGTTTGTTATCTGAAGCCTTCATTCATTATCTCTGGAATATTTGCTGTGCCTCAGAGCACGTTCAATGTCAAGAAAGATTGTTTATGACAACAATAAAAACTTCATCCATTCATACATGAACCTGAATGGAGCCCTCCTACACATACTCCCCCAATAATAACAGAATTACTGAGTGAAATCAACAGCTACGTTTTTCACATTCAGCTTAGTATTATATTCAAAAATCAATTTCTTCAAAACACATTAATAATAATTATAATAATACAGTATTATTATTTAGGTAACACTTGTCAGGACACTCAAAGAAACCCATAAAAAGGAATAACATTGAGTTTAGATAAATTTAATTTGAATTATTAAATTCAATACAGTCTAAAATTAAAGTGGAATCAGTTGAAGTCTTCTTTTCATTATCTTGGACTGAACAGATGAGATTGATGTTATAGTTTCGCTGCTGTGTTGCTTAGTTTCCATTGATTGATCACTTGATGGCTTTTCTTGTATAATGCGACGTGTTTTCTCACTGATTTCAACACTTTGTGGTTGAAATGGTAGTTTTTCCCCGTCCGAAGGAAAACCAGTTTCATTTTTTACTGTGACATTGTTCATGATGGCCACAGGAAGTTCATCACGCACGTTTGCTCCTAATGCTGTGGATTATAGATTAATTTCAAGGTGTTCCGGAGCAAAGCATATATTGCTGATTGCTTGTGTGTGTGTTGAGGGGTCTGGGGGGGGGCATTTTGGGATTTTTTTTGGCATGTGCAGATGTGTGCATCTGTCTGTGAATGCATTTTTGCCAAATTCATTTAAGTGATCCTTATTTTCTTATCACACCTCCCGCCTGACTGCCTGCAGCTGGAGGCCAAAGTTCGGTATTCTCCACAGACCACCAGCCGAGCAGACGCCCCCAACCCCCCAACACGGAGCTGCTTTTGGCCATCCTGTCACAGCTGCAGCTGGTATGTCAGATTTAACCCCCCCTTCTGTAGCTCTCACTGCATCATTTCTGTTGATGCTGTAGATCTGCAATCCATCACGGTCAAAAGCAGAGAGTGAATTCTACAGTTGATATATTTTTTCCCTGTGAAATAAAATTCAGTCTCTTCTGTACGTTTGGTATCATTTCTGAAACCTTTTTGACCTTTTCTAGATTTTCTGACCCTTCTTCAGGTAGAGGAAGACCCAACACGCTTCACTTCCCGAAGCTCTTTTTCTTTCATCAAACACAGTTTTTTGAGTAGAACATAGTTTTCTGTTTATTTTGTTTGTGGGGTTTATAAAACCTGAAGTGTGATCGGCGCTCAGGAGGAGAGGCGTGTCCTGGCAGAGACGCAGGCGTTGACTGTTACAGCGTGCTCCTGCTCCAATTTATTATGAACGCGTTACAATTTCCAGCTTTACCGGCCATTGTGTTTTCTTTTCTTTTCTTTGAAATAAACAAGAAACACAAACCTGCATTTGACTTTTGGTCCTTCTCTCCCCAAACAAACATCTGGACAAGTTCAACCTTCTCAATCCTCTGAGGCTGAATGTAGGTTTTACCTTTTTGTTTAGAGTGAGACACGCTGATTCATCTTAGCTGCAAGTTAACATTAGAGTCCTTCACCAATATGCATCCAATTTAAGATGGATAGTTGTTGTTGTTGTGGTTTTCCAGGTAACATTAAGTTTGTAGTGCAAACTCAAGTCACATTTATTTCACCACAGGAGAGAAAGATTCCACCACCAAAAGGAAGTCACATTGAATCAGTTTCTCAAATACATTATTTAAGTGTTATTTACAGATAAAAAAAAGTTTATAAAATTAAAATGTAATGTCATACAATATGCGTCTTATATGATATGTTGTTATTTTATACTTAACACACAGCAGTAATACCTGTGACATTAGTGTAATATCCTGCAGTACTGCATCGCTGCTATCTTGGTCAGATCTGACAGCCAGGATTATTATTACACTGTAATTGAAACTGTCTGTGCACCTCGTTGACATTTACATCTTCTTATTTTGGCTTCTTTCATAAAATAAACACCTGTGGAGCTGCTGTGAAGGTTTTTTTAAATGAAGCTAAGTGATGACAAACCGCTCTGGTGTGCTCATTACGTTACAAGACTTTATGATGTTGAGATTCAGATCAGGATCAACAGGAAAAGGCAGAAGGGAAAGACTGAATCATAAAGAAGTCGATGCAGAATCTGCACTCTGGATTAGCTAAACCCAGGAATCGGTAACCATGGCGATAAGACATGATGCTGAAACACCAGATTCTCCTTCAGCTTGGCTCATAACTGATGTGGAGTTAAAGAGTCAGTCGCTCACTCCCAAACTCCAACACAAACCATTGGCTCGGTCGTTTTGGTTTAATTTGCCAAAGTAGCAAAAATGAATGTGAATGCATTTAATGGTCTCAGAGGGGTCAATTAAAAATTTTACCGTTTGCCCGCAACAGGGATTCAGCAGAGGCCTGCTTTCTCGGTTAACTTAGATTTTTAAGAACAAAAAGCTGAAGCTGAAGAAGCAGATCAATATGAGAGCAATTTATTTTCCATGGGTTCCCATCAGGGAGCCTGACGAGACAGCAGAAAACAAATAAATCACCGAATTGCTGGGATGAAAAATACCAAGTAAGAATTACAAAAGGTTATTACTAAAGCATTGATTTAACAACTCTTCAATAAAAACTAGTCCAAGCTGTGTCTTTTGCGTTTGCTTGGTGATATTTTATGTAAAAAAAAAAACCCGCAGTGAATCAGTTTGTGTTTGTCAAAAGGTCTCACATAGACAGACCATTAAGAGAAAGACACATTCACTGAGGAAGGTCATGAGAAAATGAAGGCGTGCAGGGAGGGAGGTGAAGCTTACATTCATCTGATTAAATTATCCTTTCACTCAACAGAGCAACATTTTCAGAGCTTTCAGTCTTCATCACAAGACGCAGCCACAAGATTCACATGAAAATGGGGGGGTGCCTCCACTTCATCTCAGGTCGCCAACTAATGATATGTTCTCTGCTAACTATCTCCTGAATAATGATGTATATCAGCTAACAGAGGCGGACTGTCATCCGGTCAAACATCCATCCAGCCGGGTCACAGCTTCATTCACGTTCACCTGAAGGAAGCCCACAGAGGAAAAAACAAACTGCCAGCCAAATAGAGAGGGAGCAACAACACTTGAAATATGCACTTTTCAGTATTTTCATTGAAAATGTGTTGACATCATATTTGTAGCCTCCATCCAGCATCCTGCTCATATCTATGAAATAACACCTGATCGAATGTCCAACACGTGTCTGTTGACTAATACAGAGTGATCTCCATGCTCCATCAGCTGCCATGAGAGCTGTGTGTGTCTGCCACAGTGTGTGAACTCACCTCATGCAGCTTTAAAGAGCCTTGACAGACGCATTAGCTCTCTCTACCTCTAACCTCCGGCTGTCTGTCAGCTCGTGTGCGAAACAACGGCAGAAATGATGGATTTAACTGAAAGGACAGGCTATCAGACAAAGCTCGGCTCTCTCGCTCTGCTGAGAAACAGTAAAATGTCATCAGTGTTGGATGTGTGTACATTTTGGGTGCATTAACTCTTGCTGCACCAAGCTCGTGGTTGTATTCAGTGTCATTAATCATTAATCATGGGAGTGTTTTCTGCTGATTCGTCTTTTCTGTGTTTTGTCACTACAGTAGCTCCACCCTGGCTGATCCTGAGAAAGATATTTTAAAAGCTCAGGCACCAGAATCCAGGAGCAGCAGGAGCTCTAAGGATATGGGACGGCTGGTCTGATGGGTGTTGTTAGTTGTCAGTTATACACCTTCTTCGTCTCCACCTGAGCATGAGTAATTTCAGTTTTTATGGATGAGCAACACATCAGTGTAGCCCACTGAAAAGAATAAACGTGCCATTTATTGTATTGATGGGTGTATGTCATTTCATAAACATGAGCTTCTATCACTGCGCTTCATCCCCTGTTATTCCCACATATGAGTCTGAGTGTATTCCTGTTTAAAATTGTTTGCATGTGTGTGTTAGGGAGAGAGTGATTGAAAGGTCGGTGTAAGCAATCATTAACATGCATCAGCCTTGTGAGGTTAACATCTGCTCCAGGGGATTCATTATTCAAGAAAAGGAGAAATGTGACAGGATATCAGTCCACTATTCAATTATTCACCCTTGTCAGCTGGATCTTTTATTCCCGAATATGAGGAATATTTACTAGAGGCCCATTAAGTATTCCAGTAAATGAACTTGCTCCTCAGTGTCACTGAATAGACAATCAGGCACAGTTGGAAATACGATGATGCTAATAGGTTATTTTGTTTCAATGTCAAGGATCAACATGGTGCATCAAAATCACTCCATGTAAACAAAAAATAAATGTTTTTTATTGTGAGAGAAAAATTGTGTTTGTTGACTAAAATGAATGAACACATCTACTTTCAGTTCAGATCAAATCTACCCTGAGCCTCATCACCTTCAAAACTAAATATATATATTAGAAATTCACTATACTTGATCCCTGCAGCTCTTGTAACAGAGCACAAGGCGCTACGCTCTAAAATATGAGTGCTGTGAACCAGGACCAGCTTCAGACTGCTCAGATATCATTTTCATCAGCAGCTCCAAGTCAAAGCGAAGGTGCAGACACTTGAGAGAAGAAATAAATCATTACAAAGATCTGTTCGTGCTCTGAGGACAGCTGAGCATAACTAAAGCTCAGTTTCACTCTGACTTTACCAGACAACTCCTCTTCAAGATGAGGGGCGAGTCAATATTTAAACCAAACGATGAAGGCAGAAGTGAAATGAATGAAGGTTTGATGAAAGGAGGAAGCAGAAGTGACTGAGGCACATCATCAGATGTCTGGTGGAGCAGACGGAGCTTCCACTATGTCCCCTCTCATGATAATAAAATCCAGCACAATTGAGGTCTAACAAAGGTAATGTGTATATTTTGAAAGCCACCTTGTTTCCTCCGGAAAGGGAGGACAATAAAATAAGAGCAAACCGGGTGAGAGTCGGATAAAGGACAGTGAAAACGGAGTGAGCTTGAAGAGGCGACCAGCCTCCCATTTCATCTGATGCTGAAACTGTGAAAGCCCATTTTGAGCCGGCACATCTGAGGTGGTTTATTGGTCTGCAGCGTCGGGACCTCAGGCCAGCCTTGCTGTCAGCTGTCTTATCTGCGGGAGGCGATCTTAACCCCCCCCCCCCCCCCCAGTCCAGGAGTTTCTTCCTGGGCAATATCTAAATCCACAGACAGAAGCTCACCTGCTGCTGCCACAGTTCTGCCCGAGGCAAACATCTCAGCAGATCAATCAATGTTGGAGCAACTCCTCATCAGTAACAGATGGTTGGAGGGCAGATTATCAGTTTTACCCTGAGCTCTGTCCTCTTTAATGGCCGATGATGCTGTGTTGCTCTTCCCCTTTTAAATTCCTTTGTTAGGTGATCTGTCCGGGGTGATCTGTTGATAAATGCCACGCTGGCTTGAACTGATACTGTTGAACTGTTCAACTTTTGCCATGTGGAGGAAAAGAGCTGATGATGTTCAGGGTGAGGAACAGAAACAGGATGAAACTCAAAGTGAAGGTCAAAATCATCATAATAAATAATAAAAGTAAAGATTGGCCGGGAGGGTTCAGCTGGGTACGGGGGCCAGCGGGATGTGATCCTGGATCCAGAGTCTACAGATCCGGAGGCAGAAAATCCCTGCAGAACGCAACAAGCAAAAAGCACTAATGGAATATGCATAAGAGCAGATGGAGAGGTGGATGAGGCCCTCAGGGACCCCCCTGACGGAGCAGAGGTGGTGCATGACGACATGACGGCGCTCGGCCAATAAGGGATGTCCACTCAGCTCACATGACAGAAGAGAAACGATCTTCTTTTCCTCCAATCAGCCAGAGGATCTCATCATAATGGAATCAGCCAAGTTAGAGAAACACGGACGAGCGTTTCTGGATCTTAATCACACAGGAAGCGTTAGGAGGAATAAGATGGTCCAGTTCCTGACAGGATCCTTCTTGGCTCAGAGCCATTACAGCTGTTTCCCAACTGTTTGAGACCATTTATGACCAATTTACCCCGTGAAGCCAAGAAATCTGTCTTAAATTAGAGCCGAAACGAGCCGTCGGTGTCGTGACGAGGGACTATTTCATGACACCAACGTCTTCCCTCCACCAGCTGAGCCAGAATCTGTCTCAAAACGGCTGCCTGGATATTCAATGAGCCTATTCCTGATTAGAGTGGGAGGCAGGAATGAGCTGCCCCACCTCTCCATCATCTTTCCATCTTTCCTGTGATGACCAAGCCAGAACAAACACATCACTTCTGGAACACCGACGAAGGACCAATAGATATCTAGACAATCGAATTATAAAGTCAATTCCATCTCTACGGATTCAAAATCTATTCTAATTCATATCACTGGTCCTCACTGGTCCTGAACGCAGAGGCAAACCTGCAGCACCAGGCCCCTTACAAGGCTCTTTGGGGCCCCCCAAATGCCCTCTCTATATTTAGTTAGATGCAGGGGCCCCCAAATGGCTAAATCCGCCACTGCCTGAACGCCCAGGCAGCAAGCAGCTGGTGGCATTTTGGTTCATTTTGGACTTTCTGACTTCGAGGGGAAGAAGAAGAGCGATCACCCACACAGGCAGAACATGGAGACTCCACACAGAAAGACCCCAGGCCGGAACCGAACCCAGGACCTTCTTGTTGGGACGCACTACGTGCTTGGTGACGCCGACGTTTCCATTTTAAATGCCTGAAGGTCAGATCAGCAAAGCAGCAGATGTCATCCAACAGATTTATTGCATTAAATAGTCAAGTCATATAGACGACGGGACATCTGCACCAGGAGCGCTGTCTGAGCTGTAATGTAAATTAAAACGGGAATCTGGCAGCTCTTTGTGCTTCCTCCCATTGCAGGTGAAGCTCACAGCTCACATCATTACCCCATTAAAATTACAGCAATCACATTTCCAACTGTAGGCAGAATTATAAAGTAGGTTTGAGTGTCCATGTGACGTATAGAGAGAGAGAGAGAGTGTGTTAGTGTGTGGAGTGTCTATGTGTGAGGCTTGAGGAGAGCAGCACAGACCAGGAGGAGACAGTACTGTTCACTGTTCACACACCTCTCAAGACACTTTACTGGGCTCACCTCGGGAAAAAGCAGCATTACAGGTAAGATGGATTTTAATAGATACTAAACTCTGCCTCTGGATTATAAATCAATCCAGATTTATAATCCAGCAGCATGTCTTCCCGTCATGATCACATTTATTTCCTCCTGTTTTGTTAAATTCACTCTGAACTTGTTCATTTCAGCGTCAGTGATGTTGTTAAAAAATACACAGTTGTGTTGTGACTCATAAAACCGCTGTGTGTGCAGTAATTCTAAAAAAAATCTTTCTTCATAAATAATTTGATTTATCAGCATTTTCTTTCATGAGCACTTTGCATTATGGGATATTTTTCCAGTTGAAATGCATTAAATTGCTTCATGCTTTAATTTAATTTGTGCCTAACCCTTCTGCTTCATTTATCTATGTGGTGGCTTTCTGTTAAGTTCAGCAAAACTGGATTGAAACAAGTGAAATTTAATTCTTGTAAAAAAAAAAAAAAAAAAAAAAAAAAAAATATATATATATATATATATATATATATATGTATATATATATATAAAATAGAAATCTATGAAACATTGTGAGATAAACACAGCTCTGAGTGAAGCTTAGACCTTGTTGTGTCGAATCACCACTTAACGACTGTGGTAGTAAAAAAGTGACGTCCACCGTTCTGTCATTTTATCAAAGTGGCTGAAGGCTGCAAACAGAAGTGAAGCAGGATTGTGCTGATTTGAGCGTAAACGCGTTGTGGACTGTTTCTAAAAGCATGCCTGTGATTTGGATTATTCATGAAATTCTGGGGAAAAGGAAAGTGGCAGCAGGACGAGTCCTTTTCTGTCAGAATGAAAGGTCAGTGTGGAATGGTTGGTCGGTGCTGATGGACGGATCTGTAACATGGAAGTCCTGTATTTCACTGTGATGGTAGACAACTGTGGGGCAAGGATTTTATTGCCTTGATTGTTCCCACGAGGGAAAGTGAAAGCGGATTAATGTAGTGGAACTGAATACACGGAGGATTTGTTCTACATCACAGCTAAAAGCAAAGAATCGATCACCTGACTGAGGACATTTACATCCTACGCATGTCAGGAATATGTTTGAACTTTAGACGTGCTTTAAAAAGACAGTTTGAGACAGAGCAAAGACTCTGGTGTGGAAGACATGATACGTCATCCATGAAGCAGATTTGATGCCTTCATGACCAGAATGGGAATAGGCTGTCGCCTCCTGAAGCTGGAGCACACACACAACAACTGTCCTGATGCACACTGGGTGATGAAAGTCCATTACGGTCAGCAGTGGCTGCGCTCTGAAGCCACGAGGGAAAAATTCATTCTGTTTGTTTTAATGCAGTGGATGTGCTGCTTCAGTTCACTATTACCGCGGCTTCTGTTTAGATTGACAGTCAGCAGACATGAGATTTATCCTGATGGAGAAAACAGCAGCAGCCCCACAGACACAGAAAAACCCTTCGACTGATCACTTTCATCAACAGGCACTTACATGTTTCTGACAGAAAAGCCTTTCTTGTCTTTCCTCATTATGCAGCTCTCACTTCTTAAAAGGGAAAATATGCACTTCTGATTCATAAATTCACACCCAGTTGATTGACAGCTCCTTCTCTCCCCCATGTTGAACTGAAGAATGACAGAATACAAACAGGGCTTTATATACTGACACAGTCAAAAGGCTAATATGCTGTTACCTCTGTCAGAAATCCAGTGACATCTCTGTATATATCCTTCCCTGAAGCTCCTCTGAGGAGCACAGCCATGTTTCCTTCATGTAATAAACTTATAACCCAATAAAAAAAATGAATACATAAAAAAATCCATCACATGCGAATAGTCATTTATTTGGAATTAGCTCGATGACAGATGTCCTTAACCAGGAATACAACAAGCACTATCATAAACATTACTTTCCTGTGACATGGACATGAAAATGGTCCAAAGACCTGGTTTATAATGAGGCCCTCCTTTGTGATGTGTGCTCTTTTGAACACGTTTGGCACGTACAGTACTTTTCAAGGAGATGCTTCCAGCAGGGAGAATCTGCTGATTTACCCCTGCACCTGTAATACTCAAGCACCTAAAGGTTACAGAAAGGCTGCTGGTTTGATCCCCGGACTTAGTAAATCAGAATCAGATCCAGGCAGTGAAAACGCAGCGCCAGCACTCCTTCATCCTGAAATTGAGGTGAGAAGTCAGCAAAGTGTGAAATAAACAAAAAAGATGAAAGAAGAATTACTAATAGGGGGATTTTGTTTTTGGCTGTTGATTCATATTTTTTGAAGAGACATTGAAATGAATGGATTTTTCTCTTATTCTCTCCTTGCAGGATGTGACACAGAATCCATAACACAGTTCCTTGTCACACAGCGTGACACACAGAATTCATATTTCCACTAAGAAACAAGCTGAATAGAAAAATGCCATTCAATACAGGCTGAGTCACACATGGAGGGGAAGCTCCAACTGCTGTCAGTGGCAACTGCCTGACATCTCCCACTGCGTGTCAAAGCTCGAGGTATAAAGAAATAACAAAAAGACCAGAACACGCAACCTTTTTATGTTTCAAAGACTCCCACAGCTCAACCATCTCATTTCACTCAGCAGCAACCAGTGAAATGTCCACTGATTGGAGCCCGTTCACAAATCCAGCATTCACATGCATTAAAAACAACAATGAGCCAACGGGGCGCTGCGCTGCAGCCATACATGTGACCGAGTGCATTTCCACCCGCAACAACTGTGAAGTTGTCACCAAGTACATCTGGCCACTGCTCAGACAGATGTGTGATAAGAAACACTGGTTCTTTATCTTCACCATCCAGTTTCTAGCTTTGTCAGTTTGTCGGTGTGTGTTTATCAGAGCTCATCTTCTAGAAACCAAAAACCTATTTCTTGAATCGGTCTGAAGAAAATCCTTCATGTTTTTCATTTATTCAAGCTCCCGCCCGTGGGGGCAGGAAACAGATGGCAACACAAGCCCTTTCAATCACTCGGTCCTCCGTTAATTGTCAGTAGTGAATTCAAAACTCATCGGCAGAAACAGCAGTGATGTAATCTAATTGAGTTTGGGGAAGAGGCAGGAAGGGATGAATGTTAAGATGTTAAACTCCTTCCTCGCTTGTTGATGGCACTCACACATTTCTTCCTGTGTGAGTTTGTTGTAATGTTTCAACCTTTTCACGGCTGTTTTATCTTTATTTGTCCTCACAGCTTCAACGGGATGTCAAGTTACAACTGCTCGAACGGGTTCGACCAAGTGGGTGAAATAGTGTTGTGGGACTGTCCTCCGGGGGGGATATGCATTAATTTGACGTCCAGCATCAACGGAAGCTACGGCAACTTGAGCGACGCATGTTTGACGATGGAAAAGTACCTGGAAAGATATCTGGGCCCTCGCCGGTCGCCCGTGTTCCTTCCTGTGTGCCTCGTCTACCTGCTCATCTTCATTGTGGGTGTGATGGGGAATATGCTGACGTGTACCGTCATCGTTCGCAACAAGCTGATGTGGACTCCGACCAACTACTACCTGTTCAGCCTGGCGGTGTCGGACCTGCTGGTGCTGCTGCTCGGCATGCCCCTGGAGCTGTACGAGCTGTGGCAGAACTACCCCTTTCTGCTGGGGAAGGGCAGCTGCTACTTTAAAACCTTCCTGTTCGAGACTGTGTGCCTGGCGTCCATCCTCAACGTGACGGCGCTGAGTGTGGAGCGTTACATCGCTGTGGTGCACCCGCTGCGAGCGAAGTACGTCGTGACGCGCACCCACGCCAAACGGGTCATCCTGACGGTGTGGGGTTTGTCCATGTTGTGTGCCATTCCCAACACAAGTTTGCATGGGATCACCACCCTTCACCGTCCATACCCGAGCCCCTCCGGGAGCATCAACGTGGAGATTCCCGATTCCGCCACCTGCACGGTGGTGAAATCGCGCTGGATCTACAATCTGATCATCCAGGTGACCACTTTCCTCTTTTTCATCCTGCCCATGCTCACCATCAGTGTCCTCTACATGCTGATCGGGATGCAGCTGAAGCGTGAGAAGATGCACCAGACGCTGGAGTCGAAGTCAAACCTTGGACAGGACAGCTTCTGTAGCGTCCGCGCACAGCAGCAGAAAGCTCGTCGCCGGCAGGTCACAAAAATGTTGTGTGAGTATCCCATTCTTTGGATCTATCAAAGCACATTTTAAAAGCAGGTATCCGTCCAAATTCTCTCGACATATTAAAAAAATCACTTTATTTCAACGAAAGAAATGTAAAACTAATGTGAACTGACATTCTGACAAACTTCAAATCTTTATTTTGCTTGCTTTCATAACGCTCTTGTTATCTGATGTTGTGTTTTCGTTGAACCCCTCTTTCACGAGGAAACCAAAACCAGGACCTGTATTGGGGAAGGCTAAGACACGAAGAAGGACTTAAACGTCTTCCAGCTGCGAACCTGAAAGTGTGTTTATCACGATGCCCTCTAACTGTGTCCCTCGTTGTCTCTTCCTGACTCCTCCAGTTGTTTTAGTCGTTGTCTTCGGGATCTGCTGGGCCCCTTTTCACTCTGACCGCCTCATGTGGAGTTTCATCACCAAATGGAAAGATTCCCATCGGAAAATCTTTGAGTATGTTCACATCATCTCCGGAGTGTTTTTCTACCTCAGCTCAGCAGTCAACCCAATCCTCTACAACCTCATGTCCACGCGCTTCAGAGAAATGTTCAAAGAGGTGATGTGTCATCGGCCGCATCACATCGCTCCCAGGAAGTACTCGCTCACCGTCACCAGGGTGACGCTCCGCAGCAACTTGAGCGACGTGCCGGTCGGCAACGGAGCCGCCGTGGTTGAAGCCGAGGCCGAGGCCGAAGTCGAGGATGGGGAAGTTGTGACCAAAGATGAGACCACGTTTTCGATTTGAGGTGTTGGCGAGCATCGATTGCCATTTGAAACCTTCTGCTGGGCAGCAGGAGGCTTTAAAAGTCTGCTCTGTTCCAAATCGCTGCATCCGTCAGCTAGCATCAACATCCACTTCACACAGCCGCATCACATAGTAGTCACGTCACATCGTAGTCTGGGTGGAGTGCTTTTAAAAACTTTATCTCCAACTCAGCATTTTGTGTACTGAAACTCCAAACTTTTTCTGGTGACTCATTTCAAACAGGCCTCAGCAGCAAGACGCAGTGCAAGGAAGGAAATTCAGTTTGCCTGCATGAATGGCAACTACTACTTATTGTATATAAAAAAATAAATAAATAAAAATAAAAAACATTACAATGAAAACTTGTTTTGTGAGAACTGGAAAAAATATGTTGTATGTGATGATAGACTGCCGGTATCTTGTCATGTGAACGGTCTTAAAAATAAAGGAATATGTTTTTGTAGATTTATATTGAAAAAATCTTTGAGATTCAGCATTAACTAGAGAGAACGTGTAAAAAAAAAAAAAAAAAAAAAATCCGAAATCGTGATGGTTGAATATTAGATCTTTAGTGTCTTATGATGATTTGTCACGTAAAGGATGAACTACGTTGTAAATAGAATTATTCTGTTTATGCTCCTCAGCTTTGTGTGCTGTTTACACTGCTGTGATAGTGAAGTGTATAATTGTCTTTCATGTAAATGTCTCTTATGGTTGAAATGTGCCGTACTTTATGCTGTTATCCATCCATGATAAATAATTAGAGTTTAACTGCACTTCTTTTGGGTTATTATTATTATTATTAGTATTATTGTTGTTATTAATGGAAGTGCTTAAGCTTTTAATGTTGATTTTCAGAAGGTTGAGGTTGATCACCAGAACTTTCCTGATCTGGGCAAAATAAGTATAAACTAAAAACTGTTGAAAAATAAGGTTTTGTCCTGTTATTCACTTCTTAAGATGGCAGAGAAGTCTAAGAAATACAGTTTTAAAGTAACAAAAAAAGGCACACACATAATAGAAAAGGGGAATATCAGGGCTACAAGCATCCATATTCAAAATTGTACTATTCCTGTAAGTAAACAGTTCTTTAAAAACAAACAAACAAAAAAATATATTTATCCTTTTTCTGTAACAGCACGTTTATTGTAATCTACCTTTTGATTTGACCAAATGGCTCTGGAGGTCTGATCATCCAACAGGAAATCACGTTACGAAGGGCCCTCTGTAGTGGCCTGAACCAATCAATTTTTCGTGCCAAAACAGTGGTGAAGAAAATGAGAGTGCTCTCGATGTGATGAGCTGCTGTACTAACAAAACCACGGACATCTGGTTCTTCTGTCGCTGTGTTAGCAATCAAGGTGATTCTCAGAGAATCACAAAATAAAGCTGGGCTTTTCTGTGACCGTTGGAAGACGGCTCCATTTCAAGGAAGACGCGTTAAAGATTTCCTCCCCGCCTCGCTTGCTTTAGGAGGTCTGATTCTGCGCAGGCCACAGTGTTTCAGCCCAGGGCCAGGCCGTTGGGGGATTAAATGCCATAACACCTCGTAATCCGTCACAGAGAGTCGACTGTGAAGTGACTGCATTAGAAATGAAAGCAGATTCTGCTGCTGAATCAATCCCAGCTCCCCCTGGACAGGTCTCCAGTCCGTCACGCACAGAGGGTTAGGGTTAGGGTTAGGGTTAGGAGAGCAGCAACCACTCAGACACCAACGAACCCAAACAGGATGTCTTTGGAGGCCAACCACTATGCCGCCGTGCTGCCCTAAGACGGTCATTTCATACGATAAGATTATGTTTTATATGCAGACTCGTATGGTTTTTAATCATTTGAATATTACACTGTTATGAAATCGTTAAAGAGTTTCACGGCACCAGCATTGGTCTGTCTGACCCCTCAGATCACGGCTCACAATAAGAATAGACTTGTATACAGGAAACGAATCAGTCCTCTCAAATTTAACCAAATAATCAAATTATTCTGACAGAATAAATAGTCTTTATTCTGTCAACACAACAAACTCAGACCAAAGTCTCTGCTGCTGTTGTTGAGCAGCAGACAGAAAGTGAGTGAAGATTGTATTCTGTATGATACCCATCCGTTTTTATTCCTCGGTGTCGTATCGATGCAACCAAAGGGAACACTTTGTCAGCCTGACTCTTGCCAGGGCGATTCTGCCTGAAGTGAGCCTCGTTATAAATCACAAGTGCCCCATGAAAGCACTGCTGTCCACCAGGAAAATTACGCCCATCAGTGATTGCAATGATTTAAAAAAACAAAACAAAACACTGTACTAACGAATTAAAAGCTGCAGGGTCTTCATAAATCCTCTGACCGACCTGAACGTCTCACAGGTTTATGTTCCAATTCCAGACAAAGTGTTGTACGTAAACACTTAACTTTTATTTATTGTGTCTCTTTTCATGAATACTCGAGCCCCAACAGTCCTCCACGTTGCCACATTACCATGCACCTGGAGGATCTTGGAGGGATTATATGTTACGCTCTTGCCCTCCGGTCTGATAAATATTGATGGTGTTTCACTGAGGGCTGCGTTTCAATGTCCTCGCATCAAAAGCTCGCCGAGGCTTCTCATGACATCTTTTGGCTTAATGGTTCAGCTTCCTGTCTATCGTCTACAGAGGATAGCAGGAGTGAGTGGAGTGAAGAAACCTGATCAAAGCAAATACCTAATCTTCTATGTTCTGGCGAGTCCATTACCAGACGGACTCCTTTCAGTTTACTGCCTTTATTTGTTCAGACTGGATTGTCTGCACATCGTCAAAGCAGCTGTTTATTTTGAGTTACACAATGTTGATCTGTGCGTAAATACGTTTAATTATTCTAAATCTGTGTTGACAAAGTTTTATGGCACAACATTTGTAAAGCTCGACTATAGAAATGGAATATCCAAATAAAACTGACTGGCTCTCAACCCAAATGTGTGCTCTCCAAACTGTAATCATGATGATAATATTCTCAATTAATTTCTCAAGATGTTTCAGATGTCAAAGTAAAACCATGAGGAAAACATTTTCTGAGCTAATAAATCGAGACAGAAGTAGAGCCAGACGCCAGTGCAGCGCATAAATCCACCAAAAGGGTAAATAAGTACAATTTGGTTTTCTTATTTATGTGTAGTAAGAACACAAACCAACAGAAAAAATGGGGTATTATCATCCCTTTGTTAGACGTTTGCTTGTATCAGGTTAGTAAACTTAGACTCAGAAGAAATGTAACTGTTAAAATATTCAATGTAAAAGTGAAAGCTTACTTTTTGTGTAACTACACTCGACACACATCATATTAGACAACACAAGTTTCTGTCATCTGTCGAGCAGAGTTAGATGTTCGGAAACCAAGACAGACCATCATGAACGTTCAGGAGCAGTATTGGGTACCGCTGAAATCACGCCAGGGGGAGATGAAGGCTGGACAATAAGGCACAGCCGTCAGCAGATTTACAACTCAAACACAAAGCCTTCACTTCTGCTCGTCTACAAGAACACAAACAAAAGCACAGCTCGAACATCAGGATGATGAGTAACATCCAAGTAAAGGCTGTGGATCTGGGTTGAATTGGTTTTTCCCCATGAGACCGGTCACTGCCAATTATCAGATAAATGAGGTAAATGAACTAACGAGGAAGAAAAGATAGAGGCGAGGCGAGTGTTGGCCAATCTGGGGCGCCACAGTAAGATCTGCCTCGTGGGATCGCACAACAGTAAAGAGCTCTTTGAATGATGAAATCAGTCTAGTTGTCTGTGACAAGTTCAACATTTCGCTGTCAGGTTGAGATGGTCAAGCGTGAATCAACACATCCAACACAAATCCAGAGAAAACACATTTAATCAGCCGGAGGCTAAAACACATCACTGAAATAAAAGCAACTTCACTTGATTTTTCAGACATCAGGAAAACCTGCTGCTTCGATAAAGCTAAAACACAAAAGTGACGTTTACTGGTGCATTTGACTTTCATTGAGTTTGTGAATTTTGCATTCTGAGTGTGGGAGGAAAAGGGACGGCTGCAGCCCAGAGGAGACACCGCTTCCCTTTCCAGCAGGACTAACTGGCTTCCTGTCCGTCCAGCCAGCTGGCCTAACCCAAAGAGAATCTGTGGCCTACTGAGTAACAGCCGAGTCGACAACAGGAGAGGCCGAACCAAACTGGCCTCTGCAGAGCCAAAGGCTGAAGTCCTGCCAGTCCCAAAAGAGACCAAACCGAGCACCAAGAGCACAAAGGAACAATCTCTGCAGAACCTTTCTGTTCTGTCAAGGTAATGTCCGTAGTGCGTCAGATAAAACACTCAAAGGGCAACAAAATAACTGTAAACGGGACTAAAGATGTCGCTGCTGAAGAGGAAGCTGCATGAAGACGGAACATTGTTAAGGGAACGGTACAACCGGAGCTTGAAGCGGTTGAATACAGCGCTCTTACAGTGGGGGAGGGCATGTAAGAGTCACTGCTGTCAGCAGGAACAAGGCCAAGTGTGTTTGCTGAAGACCAGGACAGGACTGGGACCGGGACAGGACCGGGACCAGGACCAGGACCAGGACAGGACTGGGACAGGACCAGGACAGGACCAGGACAGGACCAGGACAGGACCAGGACCAGGACAGGACCAGGACCGGGACAGGACCAGGACCAGGACCAGGACAGGACTGGGACAGGACTGGGACCGGGACAGGACCGGGACCAGGACCAGGACCGGGACAGGACCGGGACCAGGACCAGGACAGGACTGGGACAGGACCAGGACCAGGACCAGGACAGGACCAGGACAGGACCAGGACCAGGACCGGGACCAGGACCGGGACCAGGACCAGGACAGGACCAGGACAGGACCAGGACCGGGACAGGACCAGGACCAGGACCAGGACAGGACTGGGACAGGACTGGGACCGGGACAGGACCGGGACCAGGACCAGGACCGGGACAGGACCGGGACCAGGACCAGGACAGGACCGGACAGGACCAGGACCAGGACCAGGACAGGACCAGGACAGGACCAGGACCAGGACAGGACCAGGACCGGGACAGGACCAGGACCAGGACCAGGACAGGACTGGGACAGGACTGGGACCGGGACAGGACCGGGACCAGGACCAGGACCGGGACAGGACCGGGACCAGGACCAGGACAGGACTGGGACAGGACCAGGACCAGGACCAGGACAGGACCAGGACAGGACCAGGACCAGGACCGGGACCAGGACCGGGACCAGGACCAGGACAGGACCAGGACAGGACCAGGACCGGGACAGGACCAGGACCAGGACCAGGACAGGACTGGGACAGGACTGGGACCGGGACAGGACCGGGACCAGGACCAGGACCGGGACAGGACCGGGACCAGGACCAGGACAGGACTGGGACAGGACCAGGACCAGGACCAGGACAGGACCAGGACAGGACCAGGACCAGGACCGGGACCAGGACCGGGACCAGGACCAGGACAGGACCAGGACAGGACCAGGACCGGGACAGGACCAGGACCAGGACCAGGACAGGACTGGGACCGGGACAGGACCGGGACCAGGACCAGGACCAGGACAGGACCAGGACCAGGACCGGGACCAGGACAGGACCAGGACCCGGGACCGTGATCAGGACAGGACCGGGACAGGACCAGGACAGGACCAGGACTAGGACCAGGACAGGACTGGGACAGGACCAGGACCAGGACCAGGACCAGGACAGGACCGGGACCAGGACCAGGACCAGGACAGGACCAGGACAGGACCAGGACCAGGACAGGACCAGGACCAGGACAGGACCGGGACCAGGACAGGACCAGGACGGGACCGTGATCAGGACCGGGACAGGACCAGGACAGGACCAGGACCAGGACCAGGACCAGGACAGGACTGGGACAGGACCAGGACCAGGACAGGACTGGGACCAGGACCAGGACAGGACCAGGACAGGACCAGGACCAGGACAGGACAGGACCAGGACCAGGACAGGACCAGGACCAGGACCAGGACCGGGACCAGGACCAGGACCACAAGCAGGATCATCGTGGTTGTTTGCTTCTCAGAAGTCACAAAGATGTTAGCAGATGAAGGTTTCCTTCTCACAAAAATTTAATTTCTCAAACACCAACCTCAACTTTAACCTGGTTAGTGATACGCGGCTTTTTAAAATGAAAGCATCACCTTCCTTACAAACTGCAGTTTACCCACCGACATCGTGTGTCCAAGTCTCCGGGGCGCTGGCAGTGATAAGATGATGTTGCTATAGAAACAGGAAAAACGATGCACTTGGAAGGGAAAACACACTGTCCCCGTCCAATTTTTATCTGACAACGCAGAGAATTGACAGACGCATGAAGAGGTTAACAACAGGTTCCCTGCAGAAGGAGAAAAATCCTGATGAAAACCAAACACTGATTATCAGATGGCCAACGGTCCTCAACAACAGAAAGACTTTCCTGACAATGATTTGATCGAACAAAACCAAGTCTGGATTTTCTGCCTCTTGTTGAGGAATCATTCGTCCATTAGGTGAAATTCAGCTTTATCTAATTTCTGCACAGAATAAGTAGCGGATTGATTGTGAAGCGGATAATTAGACTAACCAAATAGACCTGCCAACTATTTCCAATCTGCACATGAATAACATACGTTACACATTACACTGCTCAGATGTGGGATAAAGCAAAAGTGATAAACAAATGCTGCAAAAGCTTTTACCGAAGCCGCCTGAGAAATGGTTTATTCACACATTACCAGTTTTTCATGATTATACGTTGGACAATATAAAGATTTCATGATGTTATTATCATCGTAGTGGTGCACCTCCACAGCCCTGGTCTTCTGTGCTCAACACAAACTCCCACAACGTGCATATCGTTCCATAAGTTTAAGCGCCATAGAACAATTATTCACGTCTAATTTCATTCATGTGCATAAAGCAACAGAGCAACACTGACTTTTCAATCCAGATAATACGATGACATGTTGAAACAGTTTTATAACTAATGAAATGATGATGTTATAACTTGTGTTATAAGTCTCATTAGATTTGATAGCCAAATTTTTATTTCATGCAGAAATGTAAAATATTGGCCAACCTGGATAATTAATTTTACCGGCTCCAGTGTGGAAAAGCTAAAAAATAAAGATACAAACATAAATATGCACATCTCTTCAGATGAGCAGGCATTTCTGTCTTTCAGTCTTTACAAAGGAAAATGTGTTTGTTCTGCTGAATTTGTGTAGAAGGTTGCATCAGTTAATTGCTGCATGAAAGTCAACCTTTGCCCATCAGTGCATTCATCTGATTGTTTGTGTGGATACAGTGTGAGAAAAGGAAATGTTGGATGATGATGTGAATGATAATTTATCACTGGTAAGTTTGTAAAACGATCCTAAATATATGAACACAATTATACCCAAGTCTTAATATAATCATATACTTATTAAGCTTCTGTTTAATTTATCCACTTAGAACATTATTTTTCGTATGGTAAACTAAAATGAGTCAGAGGGAGTGGGAGGAGTTGGAAAACAAAATATCCAACCTAAGATTAATTGTACAAAAACTTTTAAAAGCAAAAAGTACACAGTTCAGGTTTGACAACCACATTACTGATGATACTGCTAATACAAATCTCCCCAGTGTCAGTCATTATTTCAATGTGAACAGTAAACACATTTACTTTTAGGTGTGTAGTTAAATCACTGCTTGGCTTGATCATGTTTTCATGTGTCTGTGTTGTGTTCGACGGTTCAATCAAGGCGTGGATAAAAAAAACAAGAAGAATTCAAGAAAAAAATACATCACATTTTTGAAAATGGAAATAAAAGTGCTTCAATTATATTTTTTTTTTTATCTAATAAGGATCCATAATTACACAAACCATCAGTTCTTAATATGCAGCCTGGAAATGACGCTAAGAACAGCATTGGCTGCAATCATGCCAATCCCACAGTCTCGTAATTATACCAATTTATAAATATATCTAATTAGAGGGGGGTTGAATATCATTGTACGGCTCTGAGCAGTGGAAAAGAGACATATGGACATAGTTGTGCACATTAGGTGTTTCCTATTTAAACCATACTTTTCACCAGACGTGAAAAGACCCCGACGAGAAGAGAAGTCTCAGTTCCACTGATGTCCACTGCTGACATGTGGACGTCCCTTCTCTCCCCAAAAGTCCCGCCTTGGTTTTCACTCTTTTATTAATTCATCAGGTGATCTCTAAACCATGCCAACCATGCAAAGTTAATTAATATAAATACTCAAACGTGTTTCCCTTCATTTAACCGGCATTAGCCATTAGGTCAGGTCATGTATTAAATAATACGAATTGTAAACGCAGTCAGTGCATTAATGTCACTTATTTGCATACGTACTGAATACTATATGTTGTAAGCGCTGATTAAATACATGTATGAGAGTAGGAAATGAACATTAATATATTCCTAATAGTAAGGCAGAGTCAGGCTAGGAAATTTGGAGCCATCAGTTAGCTTGATGTGTGACCCATGAGTGTTATTTTAAAAGGTGAAAACGTCAGGCCTGAAATACAATTACGAAAGTTCCAAGGCCAGAATTCTATTTTGTCGAAAACGTTTGCCGTATTGTGTTTTCTTGCTAAAGCAATTTGCAGTTCAAGAAGGCAGATCAAGTGAGACGTGTTGTTTCTCAAGGTCAAACATCACATGGACAAATCATGTAAACGAAAAAGGCCAAAGCCGCAAACGAAGCGGGTGCCATTTTTCTCCTGCTGCTGTCGGCTTTGATGAATAACCTTTGTGATATGCAAATTCATAGCTGTGAAAAAAAAAGAACCCACAACATGAAAACATCTGCACTGATCCGTAGATTCAAAACTCTACCTATGAATCTTAATAGCTCTTCAAAATAGAGCTGAATGGTAACACACAGTAACCTTGAAGAAGCACTAAAGGATGCCGAGGTTTAAACATAAGGATGAGCCGCCTGTAAATTAGGTAACACTCCAACAGGTTTCTCCTTTGGTTAAGTCATTTCACAAATAGAAAAGGTCCTTTTAGATGATGATGAAAGGAAATTCTGACTCTGATGTTCAATCTTAGTTGATTACAAACTGCAGGTAGCCAACACACACTGGTCTGGAGCTAACCAGTACTGTAGTGATGAAAGCAAAAACACACATTTAGGTGCTAAACATCGCCCTGTCTTTGTCGCTCCACAGCAGCTCATCCACTAAAGTAATTTAGTCGTGGTTGGCTATTCCCAAATAACACCAATCAGCCTCACACTTGCTCATTTATTGAAACTAAGAAGGGCATTGGCTTTGCTTCTTTTACAGCTACGGATGATGTTCTGTTGGAATTAAGTCTGAAAATCAATAAAGACTCGAGTCGAGCGTTCACTCTGAAGAAGAATTAATACATCTGCTTAATCACCACACATGAGGGATGAGGGATGGAAGAGCTGTGGACTGAGGATGAAGACTTGAATGATAAAAGGTGACATACATTGTGAGGAAAGCTGACCTGTCCACGTCCTTCACAAGCAGGAAACAGGGCGTCAAAAGGAAAAGCAAAGGAATGAATATGAATGGCTGAAAGAGTTTCTGTGAACAAAAAGGTCCGCTTTGATCTTTTATCCTTGAAATCTCAGGTAAAAATGATGTTCACAATTTTTTAAATTTATGCTGCCGTAGTTACACTGATTACATTATGAGTGTTTCCCAACAAGGTCACATTTTCTGTTAGCATATCCATTTTTTCCTGAGTTTAGCCTCCCAAGTATTCAGGTGTGTTACTGTGACCTTCACTGCGGATTAGTGAGATAAAAGCTGCTCATGAAGATAATATCAGACATACAGCTTTGTGAGAGTAGCTGTAACTTTCTGTTGAACTACCAGCTTGTTCATTTTTGCCTTTCTCTACAGAAAAGACATTTCACATCGTAAAAATCGCTCTCCTTCAGAATTATAACTGAAAGTGTGACGTTTTGTTGAAAAGCCGGCGTGTCCACAGGAGGAGCAGCTGTGAGCCAACAAAACATCAAGACTTTACCGCTCTTCAACCCCACCAGACATTAACAACAGCTGATTAACTCTGTTCTGGCACAAAATACGATGAGGTTGACTGGAGGATTTGATGTTAGTCTGGCTTCAGAGTCGTGGGAATGCAGAGACACATTTTGTGCACTAAATCCTCTAAGTTTGGTTAATGTGCTGACTGCAGAGTAAAAATCCCAAATTCTGCAAATTGGCTCCATTTGAAGAATCCCATCTGCTGTTGGTTGACATCATGTGGTTTTGAAGACTTGACACGAGAGACTGAGACCATAAACTCATTTATTGACCAGTCCATGGTTCACAAATTATGTCTAGTTGTGCTGTGTTTACTGTGTTTGTAAGAAACATATAGACAAACAAAAGCAACACCTTTAAAATCTATCAAATAAAATAAAACCCTCCAAATAAAGCATCAAACCTCCACAAGCCACATGATTGAATTGATAATAGTCCCCAGATGTATGTGCAGTCTACAACTCCATAGCATCACAACAACAAATAACAACAGTTGAGTGTAATTGAGGGTTTGCAGAAGGTACCATAATCACAGAAAACATCAGCCTCTGTTGTTGTGCATGCACATGGAAGAACTAAACGTGCATTGCAAAGAGCCTTTGTGCAACCGACCGCATCAACACAATCAGAGAGAAGTCAGGCGCAACTTTAATGAGAAACTTTTGCTGCAGCGTTTTTACTGAAGGGCTGTTGATTTAAAAGAAAGCATTTTTATACACAATCACGTCTGAGCATGTTGTTGTGTTGCTCTGTTTATATATTGCAGCTTCCTGGTTGGGTGGAGCTGGCCAACCTTCTCTACATTCATCCCGGCCGTCCAGAGGCTCGTCCTTCTCAGCACTGCTCTGTCTTCTCTTTTCATTTTCTGCTCGAACAGCCTTTGTGTGGCAGCAGGGTGCTACAGATAACAGATACTCCACTTCATGCCAGACTACTCAGTGTTTCAATCCCAATAGCTATAAACTCCTTTTCTATTTGTCCTAATTCGTCCTTCACCTGACTTGAACATCTTCCGGTTTTTCAGTCAGATATTTGCTGTTGTGAGTGTTGTCGACTTCAAGAGGGCAGCTTGTGGTCAAAACTTTTCTACACAAAACAGACATCAGATGGAAAAGAATGGAAGTGAATGAAATGTCAAAACGGCAGAAGTTTAGGATCTATAACGCAGATAGCACGGAAACAGATCATAAACTGGTATATTAAAAAGAGCTCCTGGGGAGGTGAGACTCAAATAAAGCGTTGCTTCTGGAGAGCTGCTGTACTCCATCAGATGCAGGTACCAGAAATAGTGCAGGAAACACAACTTTGGCAATTAAGGTAATTATAATTGTCATTTCAGTAATTAAGCTAAGTCTGCTCGTTTCTGTCTCATTAGTCTTTATATGCACACATATGTATGTAGGTTTATCCTGCACAGCATGTAGTTTTTCCGCAGGAGGCTGGTTTGCTGGAAATGGCTCAAAGATTTATGAAAACATAAGCAACCTGAAAATGACACCTGGCTTTCACCAACAAGATAAGAGAGAGAAGTTTCCAGCCCGTTCAAATAAAGACTGTGGTGAAAAGGAAATACTTGTTCTGTGGGAAACAGTCAGCCTTTGAGGAAACAAAACTGAGACAGTTTTTAATGGAGGCCAACAAATCATGTCGTCAAAAGAAGAACAGCGGCCTATAAATGGAACACGGATCCTTAAAAGTCTCCTGATTGCTCTGCAAAGAAATTGTCAGTGTAAAGAAATGATTAAGAATATTGTTCTAACTGACTTATTGTGCATCACAGATTCGCTAAATTTAAAACTTTTATGTAAATGTAGACCTCCTAATAATAGACTAATAGAATAAATTGGCACTGTTCATGTTAAAAAAGTGAAAGTAAGAATATAATGGCCATTGTTCTGATGAAAGCTTGAGAGCCAAAAGGTCGCTGAATTAATTTTCATTCCCATGAGGAAGTAGCTTCACAGACACTGAGAGCTCCAGAGTTGGTGCCTGTCTGGGTCATGTGTTTCTCTTATAAGTATTTTTAGACTGACCAAATTGTTCCACACTCTGAAAGCATTATAGAGTCAAAACATTTTGTGCAGTAATGTCTCCTATCAAGGTGCAGTTGTTGGTTTTGAATGAATCATCTTTTGTCTGATTAGCAGTTTGTTGGAAACTTTGGCTCATACTTGCTTTTATGAAAGCAGTGACAGACTTATTTAAGCCAGTCCTGACTGTGACGAAATACAACAATGTGTCAGTGGAGCCAGAGGTTGTGTTTCTGTCAGCGAATCACTCTTCAAACCAAAAATCGCACGTGGCCAACAGGAAAAACACAAAGAGGTAGAGAAAGAAGAGAAGAAGACAAAAGCAGTTGATCATGAGATGCAGCGATGCAGCTGACACCCAAACAGTCTCCGAGAGACAGACATCACTAATTGGACATTGGGAAAAACCATAAAATATGTCATTTGTTTTTCTTGAAAAAACAAACCAAGCCAAGCTTCAGAAAGTGGAAACTGTAGACATCAGTCCTGATCACTCTGTCAAAGAGTCCAGATATGATTTTAGATCTTTCTCACCATATTCTCACAACATTTTTGCTCTTGGGATTCACCTGCGTTTCACAAATGTGTAAAGAAGAAGAAGGGAAAAGGGGTATTGTACTTTTTACTGTATAAACCCATTGGACCTTTATTAACATTATAAGAACGAATTAAATCAGCATTTTAAGAAAAAAGTTATTACCTTTTCAAACTGTTGATATAAAAGACATATACTGTTGATATAAAAAAACATCAATAAAGATATCTTCAATTGGAATTTAATACTTCAGAGAAAGGAAAAAGAACATATTTTATTCTAATAAATTAAAGACATTAAAGATATTTGTCAATCTGTAGTCCAGAGCACTTTGGCTGCTGAAACATTGTGACCATAGTCATTTAATTTAGCAGCTTTATATTTTCATATTTTACTAGCATTGCCAAAAAGCAGAAATGTATGTTCAATGAACAAATGACTTGCTTGCAATTTTGCCACAGTTTTTCAAAATTATCGAATTACAAAGGAAACTATCAAGCTCTTTTCATTATATCATAAAAATAATGTTATTACTTAGCTGTTTTGGGAGAGCAGTGCCTCCTTCCATTAACCCTAAAACGCAATTGTGTTCAATTTCCTGGAAATATCCAACAATTAACTGTATAATGCAGCATCAAATTTGAACTGGTGAACACAATGAGAAGAAATAGAGATGGCTGACTTCAGTCAGAAAAAACTGAGAGGCAGCAGTGTACAAAGAGTGGAGCAGAATGAAGTTAATGATCATAGAGGTGTTGATGCACTTTTCCTGTTCAATCACAGCCAATGGGAGTGGCCGACAATCAGAAACATTTACCAAGTGAAACACAAAGTGCGTCACACAAAAACACATCGTGCAGTCTGCACCCTAACTCGGACCCCACAGGTGGTGCTGTTCTCTTTAGAGCTCAGGAACTTAGCAGGTTGCCTAAATATACAACAACATTTTGTCGAAGTATAAGTAAAGATACATTTTTAACATGCTGACTCTTCAAAGTCTTTCAAAAATGATTGAAGAAACTAAGAAAAGTTTACATTTTCACTGATGAATTCTCAGGTATGGTATATTTCCATGAATATACTGAGAAGCTCCTCTCAACCTGACATTAAACTTGTCAGCATCAGCACCTTCAGGAACTGGGGAGTCGAGGTTGAGTTAATATTCAGGAACTACAAGTGATTCCTTTGTAATTCCCGGCACAGATGACTTTCACCTTTAAACTGGGAGGTGTTTTGGGTTATCTTGTGAAGATGCAGCATCTATCTGCACAGCTAGTTCAGGCTGACGCACCGCCAACATGAAATGCTGACAGTCTTGATTGAATATTCATCTCATATCTTTTCATCTAGAAGACTTCTGGTCATTAGTAGTAATAGCTTCCAAAAACTGCCACCACGCAGAACAAGCTGTCCTGCAGAGGTAAAACACACAAATTGAAGAAAAAGTTGTCTTTAAGTAGTGTGTCCTGAGCCCCCCTGCACCCTTTTCCAATAGAATGATCTGAACAAAAGGTACCTACATTCATGTAAATGTCCTCTGCGTAATTGTCTGTGTCAGCATCCCACAAACACCTGCATGACATCCTGAAAAAAATTGTAATAAATAAAAACACAAGACAGAGGCTGTGAGACAATAAAACAATACCAGACATGACAACCCAAAAACCTTTGTGACACATGACTACGAATTTTTTACATTAAAATGAACCTTATACTGAAACCAAACATGTTTTTTAAATTTCACTGATTATTTACAAACAATCTATGTAAATGTGAAGAAGTAGAACTGAGCTAATTAAATTACACTGATTGCTAATTATTATCTGATGCAGGGCTATAAGATGCTTCAGCTAGTGCTACTGAAACATTGCTTGAATAATTTTATTTTAAAAACCGTAATTACAGCAATTGATGATTATTACTTCAATAACCCTGTCTGCTCAGTGCCAGTGATATTTTTAACACTGTACATTTAAATACAATGGAGGAAGGATTTATCACATGCCTTTCCCAGAAGGTATAGTGTGACAAGAAATGACATTAGTAATACCAAATAGAGTACCAAATGATCACCCACTTGACTCCCTGTCCCCGTTGTTCCCCAATAGCAACCTGCACAACCAGCTTATATCTGTCAAAGCCCGCTTCTGTAGAGGAAAACAGAGGAAAGGTTGACACAAAGCTAAACCCTACTACACAACATTCAGTGCACAACATCCACTTAAGTTATCATGGATTGCACGAGGCATCAGGATGGAGGAACCGAGCATAGATATAGATCAGGAGGGCCAGAACAGTCCAGGCCTTACAGGCGGGGGAACAGAAGAACAGAACAGAACGCCATGATCATGCAGGGGACAGATGGGCAGTACGTAATCACCCTGTTCAGGGTCTGAGGAACAGGTGAGCAGGTAGGTGTTTGTGTGTGTGTATGTGTAAGGAGGGGGTTCAGCCAAAGCAAAAAGGAAAATCTGAGGACATCTAGTGGGCGAATGGAAACGTAGCATGAGGCAAGCAGGAACAGCAAAATCTAAAGTGTGACAAAAAGCAATATTTTATGAGGAGGACATGGTTTGGGGGGGTATATTTTATCTGTAAACTACATTATTATTCAGCAGGATTCATTTTCTGTACTCCCAGGCACATCAAATATAATGATCATTAAAAGGAATGCTTACTGGAGTATTTGGTTGAGTTGGTTGAAAACATCACTTACTCTTCACTTTGTCCTTAACACAGTCAGCCAAAGAGCGGCAGAGCTCCGGCACCTCCTCACAGTTATACTGCACCCCGGACAGTCTCTCCCTCACTAGCTCACGGATGAACTCCTTCACAACGGCTGGTTTGAACCTGGAAGGTTGAAGAGTGAGCAGAAAGACATGAGATCAACTTCATCCAGCTTTCACTCGATGCAGTAAACACAAACGATCGGAATCAGACCCAGGGGAAGGAAGCAGAAACATGGACATGTATTTGTGCGGATAAACACTCGAACGTGTAAACATCTCTTAAAAATAAGTAATTTGTTGTTTTCATGTTCTGCTGTTTATCCATTCTGGATGCAGAGTTTGCGTTTTGAAATTCACCGTATTCATCGTTAACTCCAACAGCTTTCCTACACTATGGCGATAAATGGAGTAAATTCAAGCTGCAACTGTAAGAAGCTAGCGAGCTAACTGTCGGTAGCGATTGGCTAACGGTTAGCAATTAGCCAAAAGCTAACTCGGACAGTTAAACAAAAGCTAGCTCGTCGGCTAAAAGCTAAAATGTGTTGTTGGGATGATGTCGATCGACTCACTTGTGTTGGTGATTTGGCCGGATGAGGTAAGTGTCTGAAGCCTCCATGGCGAGCTGCGGCTCCGACAGGCTGGCTAGCATCCGACGATGCTAACGAGCTAACGTTTTAAAGCGTTGTGTCCGTTACCATGGCGACAGCTGGTCCAGGTTTCCTGTTTCAAAATAAGAGTACGGAGCTGACAGACATTTGTTTTCAGCTTAGTCTTTGTAAAAATAATAATAATAACAATAAAATACATAAAAAATGTGAAATAAAATAATGAATCTATCTATCCATTTATCTGAACTTATAAACCATTGCCTTTGCCTAAACTTTCTCTGTCTTCTAGTCCACGTGTTTTATCATTGATGTGTGAGAGGAATCAAAAAGTTAACTTCTGCTCTTGAGTCACATTTTTCATTCTCTGACAAGGAAAGACTTGTGTGCTATAGCATTCTTCTAAAATGTCACGTCTGCCTCCCTGATCTCTTTCATTTTACCGCCTTCCTTTAATTCCCTGTGGAGCAGTATTGGCAGGGAGGTATTCAACGACACCTTCCTCATGATTTATTACACATCTGCTTTCAAGCTGAACATGTCACATTTGGTTTCACTTGCCTGACAGGGAGAAGAATGTGCAATGATTTTTGGAGAATATGAAGAAAACTGTGAAGATCAGTATCTGGCTTTGGTCACAGCAGGGACGATGGGAACCTCACATCAATCCAAATCTCCTGACTTTAAGAAAATATGTATGCTATACTGACTTTACATGTTTGACAATTTTGAAGCTAATGGCTGAGCAGGGTGTGAGTCACGAGTTTCAGTTTTTATTATCACTATCTGCATGCCCTTGATTGAAAATTAAATGAATCCAATGATTCTGCCTTCAAACATTAAACCTTAATGTTTGAAGGCTATTACAATGAACTGTGTGTCTCCATCTATTCTTATTCTGCAGAAAATTCAAAGATATTTTTTATTGTACAATGGTATTTGACAGGAAGTACACACAATATCAACAGGTTGAAATGATGAATGTGGCACCAGACACTTTTCACCGGGGCAGTGACCAGGACAGAGAAGCACTGCACTGCACCAGATGTTAATGAAATTATGATATTAATAATTATATGTGGGAGAGAATCCAGATAAAGTAGCTAGTTTATCCACAGGACGTTAACACACTGACATACGTTACTCCGTCGGCTGGGGGATTTATCTGACTGTTTTTATTTTTAGATCGAGGTAACAACTACATACATTTGATAATAAAGCAGGCCTACAAACAGGCATACTTCCTCCTGTCTTTTAACATCAAACTGGAACAATGAACAAAACGGCCTATACCAGATTATAATAACATTATTCTGCAGTATTTACATTATCTAACCAAAATGTGAGTGAAAATAGGAATCATGTGCATTCATGGTGGTATTGCCCCGAGTGAACACACAATGAAACAGGAAAACTCCCCTCAGTTGTATCAGTTGCATTTATAAGTGTGATTGGCATTAATATAATGAGGCTGTGTGTGTGTGTGTGTTTGTGCAGGCTTAGCAACGCACCTGGCTGACACACTTTTTATTTTATTCGAAATTTTAAATGCTATGTACATTTGTACATGTAGGTGTAAATAGAGGACATGAACTTTTCCATGTGAGTCAGGGAAACTCCAGCAGGTGGCAGTATTACAACAGCAGAACTACACTGTAAGTTTCAATTTCTCTGCCAGGCTTTGTCTTTTATTTTTTGGTAAGTGAAAGCTAAATAAACAACCCATCCCAATTCCATGAAATCCACACAAATGAAAACTCCTATTTGAGAGATGCTGTAATAATAAAAGGAATACTGACTGTGGGCAGAGAGACCAAACTGAACTAATTATAAAATATGTATGTACTTATTTTTCTCACAGTTTGACAGTCCAGTGACTCATGCTGTTTTTATTTATCATATTTTCTGCATCTTTGGTCATTGCCTCAAGATTATTTCGCCTGACCTGAAACTGAAAGTAACCTCTAAGTTTCATTGCCTTCTACCTCTCTGTCATCAAGCTGTTGAGTCATTATCTCAACTGTTGCTCTGCTGTTACCATCAGCTGTCAGACTTCTCTACCCTCAACAACAAAAGGCACCAACTGAAAATATGGAGATATCAGAGTGGACAAGAATCTTCCAGAACGAAGGGAAAGGTCTCCTGCATGGAGACAACTGGACACTGATGTTTGATTCCAACATTGTACCTGAGTCCCCAGAATATGGATGGGAAATGTACATCAGGAACACAAGTGCAAGGTCAGTGCAGTGGTGGATTTCTGCTGAAATTACAGACAGAATTTCTACATTCTGATATTAGACAACATCACTTATATCTGCTAACTTAGACCGGGCTTCCAAAAATGAGCAGTAATGCAGGTGCTTAATGTGTTTCTTAGCTGTGTATTGTTCTGATTTGGTTCATAAATATGATGGGGTAAGTAATTAAAGTAGTTTGTCTTTAAGTAGGGCTTTAATTAAACAAAAAGGAAGAACATTATTTGCTAAATTTCCATATTGGTTGTAATATATAATATATGTGTTTAATTATCTGTCCTTTAAAGGTTTGAGTGTCCTGAATGTCTAAGAGGTTGGCCCTCCAACCGCGTGATGGTGGTCTTCCACATGCGCCTGATGAATGGGGCTGGAACTGTCAAAGTGAGGCGTCTACGCCAGAACTGCAAGAACTGCTACGAAGCCCAGATGGCAGATCCCGTCATTGCCTCCGACAACATCAACACCCTCATGAAGAATCTGGTGAAGAAGATCAGAATAAAGTGCTACCATGAAAACCTAGATCAAGGCAATTATAATCACCCCAGGTTTGACGTCAATAGTCCTCATGAGCCTGATCATTGTGAGGGATGCATGACCGGTATCTGTACGAGAGATTGAGCTGAGTGTCCAATTCACTGTTAATTCAGTTTTATTCTTATACTTAAGCTCTACTTGACAGAAGAAACAGCTTTCGCTTCTGCTTCTCTGTGCTATTACAGGATATTGCTTTGCTTCAATTATGCATTATTTAACTGGAATTTTAAACGACATTTAAATTTAAATTGCTTTTAAAAATCTGACCATGTTGTATTTGCCATCAGCTAATATACTGGATACATATATTTATCCAAGTTAAAGTTTCTTTGCTGTCTGAAGACAAAAAGAAATGTGTTGTAAAAGGGTTATTTGTATTTGTATTGTATATTTCATTACTTAAAACACTGTCTCAGGGTTAAATTTGCGTAGAATGCAAAAAACTTAATTAAAATTCATCACAGAACATACGTACTATTCCAAATTAAAAAGAAGCAGAATAAATTTACATTGTGAACTTACGCGCTGCACAGCATAAAATGTAATGTATTGAAATTGGAAAGGACAAAGTGACGTTATATCTATTCTAGTGATATGAATGACATTTTGTCACTGAAGTAAAATAAAGGTGTTGTTAAATTTAAAAAGTCGCCTCATTTTTTGAAAGTCCTTGTTTTTAAAAACATTAAGAACAATTTTAGGCAATTTAAACTGCAGAAAAATTATCTAAAATGTAAATGTTACTTAAATATAGTCCATAAATAAAAGTTTGAAAAAGTATACTCATTAACTTGAAAAGCTGTTGGTGTTAGCTGAGATTTTTCAGTTTGATGCAGTCAGTCTAAGTAAAACTTCACAGCAGGGACGATGGGAACCTCACATCAATCCAAATCTCCTGACTTTAAGAAAATATGTATGCTATACTGACTTTACATGTTTGACAATTTTGAAGCTAATGGCTGAGCAGGGTGTGAGTCACGAGTTTCAGTTTTTATTATCAATATCTGCATGCCCTTGATTGAAAATTAAATGAATCCAATGATTCTGCCTTCAAACATTAAACCTTAATGTTTGAAGGCTATTACAATGAACTGTGTGTCTCCATCTATTCTTATTCTGCAGAAAATTCAAAGATCATGTGTAGCTTACATATTTTTTATTGTACAATGGTATTTGACAGGAAGTACACACAATATCAACAGGTTGAAATGATGAATGTGGCACCAGACACTTTTCACCGGGGCAGTGACCAGGACAGAGAAGCACTGCACTGCACCAGATGTTAATGAAATTATGATATTAATAATTATATGTGGGAGAGAATCCAGATAAAGTAGCTAGTTTATCCACAGGACGTTAACACACTGACATACGTTACTCCGTCGGCTGGGGGATTTATCTGACTGTTTTTATTTTTAGATCGAGGTAACAACTACATACATTTGATAATAAAGCAGGCCTACAAACAGGCATACTTCCTCCTGTCTTTTAACATCAAACTGGAACAATGAAAAAAACGGCCTATGCCAGATTATAATAACATTATTCTGCAGTATTTACATTATCTAACCAAAATGTGAGTGAAAATAGGAATAATGTGCATTCATGGTGGTATTGCCCCGAGTGAACACACAATGAAACAGGAAAACTCCCCTCAGTTGTATCAGTTGCATTTATAAGTGTGATTGGCATTAATATAATGAGGCTGTGTGTGTGTGTGTGTGTGTGTGTGTGTGTGTTTGTGCAGGCTTAGCAACGCACCTGGCTGACACACTTTTTATTTTATTCGAAATTTTAAATGCTATGTACATTTGTACATGTAGGTGTAAATAGAGGACATGAACTTTTCCATGTGAGTCAGGGAAACTCCAGCAGGTGGCAGTATTACAACAGCAGAACTACACTGTAAGTTTCAATTTCTCTGCCAGGCTTTGTCTTTTATTTTTTGGTAAATGAAAGCTAAATAAACAACCCATCCCAATTCCATGAAATCCACACAAATGAAAACTCCTATTTGAGAGATGCTGTAATAATAAAAGGAATACTGACTGTGGGCAGAGAGACCAAACTGAACTAATTATAAAATATGTATGTACTTATTTTTCTCACAGTTTGACAGTCCAGTGACTCATGCTGTTTTTATTTATCATATTTTCTGCATCTTTGGTCATTGCCTCAAGATTATTTCGCCTGACCTGAAACTGAAAGTAACCTCTAAGTTTCATTGCCTTCTACCTCTCTGTCATCAAGCTGTTGAGTCATTATCTCAAACTGTTGCTCTGCTGTTACCATCAGCTGTCAGACTTCTCTACCCTCAACAACAAAAGGCACCAACTGAAAATATGGAGATATCAGAGTGGACAAGAATCTTCCAGAACGAAGGGAAAGGTCTCCTGCATGGAGACAACTGGACACTGATGTTTGATTCCAACATTGTACCTGAGTCCCCAGAATATAGATGGGAAATGTACATCAGGAACACAAGTGCAAGGTCAGTGCAGTGGTGGATTTCTGCTGAAATTACAGACAGAATTTCTACATTCTGATATTAGACAACATCACTTATATCTGCTAACTTAGACCAGGCTTCCAAAAATGAGCAGTAATGCAGGTGCTTAATGTGTTTCTTAGCTGTGTATTGTTCTGATTTGGTTCATAAATATGATGGGGTAAGTAATTAAAGTAGTTTGTCTTTAAGTAGGGGTTTAATTAAACAAAAAGGAAGAACATTATTTGCTAAATTTCCATATTGGTTGTAATATATAATATATGTGTTTAATTATCTGTCCTTTAAAGGTTTGAGTGTCCTGAATGTCTAAGAGGTTGGCCCTCCAACCGCGTGATGGTGGTCTTCCACATGCGCCTGATGAATGGGGCTGGAACTGTCAAAGTGAGGCGTCTACGCCAGAACTGCAAGAACTGCTACGAAGCCCAGATGGCAGATCCCGTCATTGCCTCCGACAACATCAACACCCTCATGAAGAATCTGGTGAAGAAGATCAGAATAAAGTGCTACCATGAAAACCTAGATCAAGGCAATTATAATCACCCCAGGTTTGACGTCAATAGTCCTCATGAGCCTGATCATTGTGAGGGATGCATGACCGGTATCTGTACGAGAGATTGAGCTGAGTGTCCAATTCACTGTTAATTCAGTTTTATTCTTATACTTAAGCTCTACTTGACAGAAGAAACAGCTTTCGCTTCTGCTTCTCTGTGCTATTACAGGATATTGCTTTGCTTCAATTATGCATTATTTAACTGGAATTTTAAACGACATTTAAATTTAAATTGCTTTTAAAAATCTGACCATGTTGTATTTGCCATCAGCTAATATACTGGATACATATATTTATCCAAGTTAAAGTTTCTTTGCTGTCTGAAGACAAAAAGAAATGTGTTGTAAAAGATTAAAAAGGTAAAATAAGAAAACACATAAAACATTTTCTGCAGACCATTTTTTGTGTATACATTGTCAGTACAACAAACCAAAAGTCTAATTTGAAACCTCATGACTAATACAACAGAGAGCTACAGTGTTTGAAAGTTTATTACAGCTGGATACTAAAACAGGAAATTACAAAGTCTTAATTTTTAAATCATTAAGAGTCTTATGCATACACTGATAAAAATGATTTTGTAGTGTAGTACTATTTATTAGGTATATAATATTTACTTTCTGATTATAAGTACTGGTGAGAACTGGAATTGTTTCAGTAAAACTACACAGGTTATTCAGGTAATAAATGAACCGTGTGGGAAGAGTACGTCTGACTGTGTTTTCACATAATATTCACAAGAATTCCACAAGAACGGAGAATTACCGAGCGAGTTTTAGGAGTTGAATCCGCGCATGCGCCTTATGAAGCGCATACAGGACGCATGCGCTGCGTTGTCGATAACAATGGCGGCCAGCTGTCGTGGAGGCAGGAGCGAATAAATCATCCCGAAGGTGAGTCAGTCAGCGTTGTCCGGCACGTTTTCCCGAAAGTGTCGCAATGTCATCACTTGAAAGACTGTCTTGGGGTCAAATTTGCGTAAAATGCTAAAAACGGAATTCTTAAAAAAAAAAAAAATGTCCTGTCACTCATCTGTCGCTGGTGGATGCACTTCCATGTCCTACCGGCGGCGGCAGCAGTGAGCCGAATAGACACCGTCGATAAGAACGACAGAAGAAGACTGTTTGGATGGAAATAAAAACACAGATGGAGGTTTTTGAAGTACACACCGCGCACCCCGCAACAAGAATGCCCGGGTTCGATTCCCGGTATGGCCACCTGATCTTGTCTAAGTTAATTGGTTAATTGGACTAACGCAAGGAACAGCGCCTCCCCCAGGACAGAGGGTGAGAGAGAGCTGGGGCCCCTGCGGAGACCGGACCAGACCAGGAGCAAAGAGCATGGAGACAGAAGACATTTAAAAGGTCACGGTGGATTTGATATTCCCACCAAAGTTGTGGAACATATGTTTCATTGTTTTATCGTTGTGTTTCTGCTTAAATGCGTGGAAGCTTAAAAGTTTTCAGTTATAACTGAAGAAATTGTATATTTCATTACTTAAAACACTGTCTCAGGGTTAAATTTGCGTAGAATGCAAAAAACTTAATTAAAATTCATCACAGAACATACGTACTATTCCAAATGAAAAAGAAGCAGAATAAATTTACATTGTGAACTTACGCGCTGCACAGCATAAAATGTAATGTATTGAAATTGGAAAGGACAAAGTGACGTTATATCTATTCTAGTGATATGAATGACATTTTGTCACTGAAGTAAAATAAAGGTGTTGTTAAATTTAAAAAGTCGCCTCATTTTTTGAAAGTCCTTGTTTTTAAAAACATTAAGAACAATTTTAGGCAATTTAAACTGCAGAAAAATTATCTAAAATGTAAATGTTACTTAAATATAGTCCATAAATAAAAGTTTGAAAAAGTATACTCATTAACTTGAAAAGCTGTTGGTGTTAGCTGAGATTTTTCAGTTTGATGCAGTCAGTCTAAGTAAAACTTAAGGAGAGATCATCAGTCGATTACCTGAGGTTCGCTAGTACAACAAACTTATATCTGTAAGTAAAGCGTACTTGATGATCGCCCTTGTAGAATTTACTTACAGTTTGTAAGTGTAAAAACTTTCCCCAAGTTAGTAACACTCCAAATTGTTTTCAGTGTATAATGCTGGAATAAATGAGAAAATGAAAACTGCACCTGAACCTTGAACATAAACATTAGCTTCTTCCTGTGTTGGCACAGAGAGACATCAATGAGGCAACAACACAATGACAACACAATGACTCCAGAAGATTCAAGCATCATGAGTTGGGGCAATGTTGTGCAAGCAGGTTGATTTTTTTTTTTTTTTTTTTTTTTTTCTGTAATTTTAACAACATGAAAAATAGCTGGCTGGAAGGAGGCAGCGTCTGACACCAGAGGACTCCTGTTTCTCACAAAGCGGCCATCGTTTATTTGCATCAGACCACCAGGTGTGACAGCGATGCCACCGCGGTCAGTCTGGCCCGTCACTGAGTCACGCTCTGCCGCAGCAAACATTTAGTGTGGTTTCACTAGATTTTGCATGAAACCACGTTCAGGGAGCGAGGTGCCTCACGGTGTTTTCCATTTCCCACATCATTTGCCGGTGTCAGAATGTATATCTTGGCCACTGTAAGGATGAATTCAGTCTTGGAAGAGTTCGTCTCCCAGGTAAGATTCCTTCACTTCGGCAGACTCTTCTGTTCATACAAAGGAAGGAAAATGTTCACATAAAGAAATGTGATGTTTATCTTTTGCACCTCATGCAGGCATGTAATTCTGGAGAAACGTGAAGGTTTAAGTCCTGACATCATGGAATCCAAAGACACAACACTGAAGGTAAGTCAATGTCCTTTAAAATACTCTGTATGTTCTTAGGTCTTAATTCAGAATCTTAATGCGTCAGCAGTTATGAAGAAGAAATCCATAAATCTGTTGGAATCGTTTCTATGATTTAGTTTTCAATCTGTTTTTATTCCAGTGGCTGTCAGTCGTGCCTGCTCTGGCTATGATCTTCATTCTAATACCAGGTAAACCATTCAGTTCTATAACGCACAATATGTGTTAAATATGAACATTATGTGTCTACAAGCTGATTGAATTCCTTAGACATCCTCAGAGTTAGAAAAGTAAAAACTACTCCAAATCTATTTATAGTTATCTGCATAGTTTTTTTTGTTTTTTTATTAGAAATATATAAATGTTAACAGAATGGACTAATGTTTGGACCCCTCCACCAGCTCCCTGCAGCACCTTCACGTTGAACTGCTCCGAGCCGAGCCAGCCGGCCCTGCTGGACGCTCTGGGTCCGGTCTTCAGCCTGAATGCTCTCCGACCCGTCGTGAACATCTCAACCGTCACCAACATCAGCATGGCCTTCATTTTGTATGGAATACTAGGAGTGGTACGTTATCTCCCAAACAACAACTATCAGCTGTAACATTCATTATAGGGAATCTTAAAAAGAGATTACTACTGCTGAAGAATAAAACCGCTTCTCCACATGCTGAATAGTTTCACATCTTAGAATTGTTCCTCTTGTTTTTGTTTTCCAGGATGAAAAATCTCAGCTCTTGGAAACGTATCTGTGGCTGAACTTTGTAAGTACTCCAACGATTCCCCTCCATTCCTCAGGAAGGGGCGGGAAAACCAAACACTGACACCCGTTCTGTTGTTTCAGTGGTGGTACAATCAGTTTGTCAGCTGGGACCCAAGTCAGTGCGGCACCAACAAGATTTCCCTCCCCGGAAAGAAATTTTGGCTGCCAGATATTGTTATCAATGAGTTGTGAGTTTATGAGTGCCTCATATCAGACCATTTATATACACAGTCATTTTTTAAAATATGTTTTGCATCAATATCAGATGTAATCGAGCACAGAGTCGTTTTTTTTATCGCTCCTCTGCTTTTTATCTCTTCAGTATGGATGAAAATACAGCTCCGTCCGTCCCATATCTGTACGTGTACAGTGATGGTAAAATACTCTATGCTCTACCGGCCAAAGTCGTGAGCTCCTGTAACCTCGATATCTACACCTTCCCCTTCGACATACAGAACTGCACTCTGACTTTCAACTCATACCTCCACGTTGGTGAGACACTTCACTGTATTTTCATTTCCATTCTTTCATGCATAAATGGGCTGAATGGGCTGCATGCATGTGTTAAAGTCTGGAGAGAAGCTGTAGGCCCTCATTACAGCAAACAATAAAAATTCCTGCACATCTAAGGAGTTTAGCATTTATATAGATGAGCGAAACGGTCAGCATGACAGCCGTCCTGACCGGCTAACTGAAAACTGAATGGAAAAAATTCTCGCAGTGACAAGCCATGCTTTTTTATTTTATTTTATTTATTTATTTTTTAACATTATATCTGTTCTTCTCTCTCAGTGAGAGACATACAGATTTTCCAGAGCAAATCTTCAGAATTAATCACCCAGCAATCCAAGAGAGTGATGACCACCATGGGGGAGTGGGAGCTGCTGGAAATCACCTCCAACAAACTCACCTACAAAACCGCAAACGGCGATGGCATAGATGAGCTCGCATTCCATGTGTGTTCATTGTCCTGTCTGTTGAGTATTTATTTAGTTTGACATTTGATCTGTCCAAAATATTTATCTTACATAATTTCAACATATTCGAACGAATGAATGTTTCACAGCAGGTACTTAAGAAACACTTCTGACAGACAACATTGAAGGATTGTACAGAAATAAAATGTTCCTGAGGCTGCTGTATAAGCTTTAAACAAATACAGAAAGAGTCTGTTTTTTTTTTTTTTTTCAACACACATTCTGCCACAAACCTGAAGTGTGGCAAACGTCTGAACCCACCAACATTTCTTCTGCTCACGTTACTCCAGAATTATAGAGATGATATTAAATTGAATGAATTTATGCTTTCTTCCAATGATGGCACTAAAATCCATGTTGTACTCAATATTTAAATTCTCTGTCTTCAGTATTTTTCTGGCTGTTTGGGAGAGAAAACATGAACAGACCTGATGAAGTCTGTTTTTGTTTCTGCAGATCAGAGTGAGGCGTCGGGCCACCCTGTATGTGGTCAACCTGCTGATCCCCAGCTGCTTCCTCATCACCGTCGACATGTTCAGCTTCCTGCTGCCCCCCCAGAGCGTGGACCGGTCCTCCTTCAAGATGACCCTGATCCTGGGCTACACCGTCTTCCTGCTCATCATGAACGACCTGCTGCCCATCACTGGGAACACCATCCCTCTCATAAGTCAGTGCTGTCCACATAAAACTGTAGACTTTTACTGACAGAATAAGAGTTTGTTTAAATCTGATCTGTGCAGCTTTCACCTACAAACGTCCATGTTGTCTCTGAGTCTGTGAAGCGAAGCTAATGCTAAAGAACTTTATTTTGGAATTTTATCTACAGTCCACTCTAAAAGGAAGTCAGATTAATAATTAAATTATTTTAATCAGAGCAGGTCAGATCCTCCTCCACCAAATCTTATTTTCTTTTGGTTTTGGAAAAATATAATGCTAAATTTGAAAAACTCACAAACCAACGAGGGACGTCCTGACTTGGTCTGACTCCACTGAATCTTCTCTTTTGGCACTAAAATATAAAATCTAATGCTGATTGAGAGAAATAAGACTAAGTACTGGTGATCACCTGTACAAATGTAGAACATCCGTGTCTCTGAACAAATGATGTGTGATGTGCATCAAAACTGGGTTAGGTTTATCCTACACATAAAATTGTGAGCATGTGGTGTTGAGCCATGTCTAATTTCCATGATATTTCTCAGACGTTAAAGATGTTTTTGATCAGCGTTGGCGGCTAATTAAGTGTCATCATTGAGCGGTTTTGTTCTCACTTCACTCTCTCTGTTGTGTGTCTGTGTCAGACGTGTTCTTTTCCATCTGCCTGGCTCTGATGGTGGCCAGTCTGCTGGAGACCATCCTCATCACCAACCTGCTGTGCGCCTCAAAGGATTTCTCCCCCATGCCCCACTGGGTTCGTGTCTTCGTTCTCCAAATCCTCGGCTGCCTCATGTGCCTGCAGTCCAAGCCCAAAGGTTCAGGTATTCAGTTCATTTGTACTTTTCCACTAAATAAATTCAAAATAGAAGAAATAAAGATATGCAAGATCACATCATCAGCATGACCATTTATACTAAAAGGTCAATCTAGAATAAAAAATGTCAGATAAAAAAACAAAGAAATGTTTCATCTTTAGAAATCGACATGGGGCAAAGGTCTGCTTCAAAGTCTACAGCCGTCAAAGTGTTTCCAGAGGAGAGGGGCCCGGTGGTGGAGGACAAGACTCTGCAGGAGCTGAGGAACCTGGGCAGGGATCTCCAGGCCCTCCGTCTCCACGTGGAGCAGCAGGATGGGGGAAGCAAAAGCTCGGAGGAGTGGATCCAGGTGGGTTTGATCATAGACCGCCTGCTGTTCGGCCTCTACATCATCTTCATATCAGTCAGCTTCGTTACCATCATCATTATTTGGGTCAACTCGTACAATCAGTAAACAGCAGCTGTCTGCTTTGCGTTTTTAGATTTTCTTGGAGCAAATGCATTTCTGCTGACTAGAACTTACTGTAATTCTAAAGTTAACCACTATTAGACGTTAAATTAGCTTCTCTATAATAATGAAATGTAGTTTTAGAGGTTTGTGTTTTATTGTGTAATTTCAAAATCACTGTATGCTAAATAAAATTACTTGGAAAAATATCTTTCCGTTTTGATTGACATTTATTTCAAACAGAATAATCGTGTTCCAATTATTTTTAATTAAATATTGTCGGTCAGTGTTGAAATTGCCAATATAAAGGATGTTCACACTGCAGAGAGATATAAACTAAACTAAGAGATGACATTATTATAATCCAAGAATCAATCAAAGAAATGAAAAACTTTAATGATCTAATGAAACAAACCTCTTAACAAAAGGAAGTAAATATGCAGAAATATAAGAAATGTATTACCTTTATCGCATTGGCAAAGGAGCAAGGATACAGCAACGGATCAGCCGTAACATTATGACCACTAACAGGTGACCTGAACAACCTTCATCACCTGGTTGCCGTGGATACCTGTCAGTGGGCGGGGCCTATCAAACAGCAGGTGAACGTTTAGTTCTGAAGTTGATGTTTAAGAACCGAACTGTGACGCTCCTGGTCTGCTAGAAGTACAAGTGAACCAGAGACGAGTCAAGTCACGGTTCAGGTCTCCATGGAAACAGTGTCTAATGTCAGTGGCCTCTTTCAGCAAGATAACGCTCCCCGTCTCACTGCAACAACATTCAGGAGCTCTGAGGAACAACAACTGGGCTCCAGATCCCCCAGATCTTAATCCAGTCCAGCATCTGTGGGACGAACTGGACCAGCAAGTCCAGATCCACGGAGGCTCCACCTCACAACTTCCAGAACATAAAGGATCTGCTGCTAACGTCTCAGCTTCTGAGCTTCGGGGTCAGCGGGTGGTCATAATGTTACAGTTGATCAATGTGGAATCAAACAAACTCATTTGAAAACTGCACGTTTCTGATTGGCTGTTCTAAGAAGTGTGTGGACATCAAATCACAGGATGGCTGCAGGGATTGTTGAGGTGACATAATGAGATGAAAGCAAAGTGTAGTCTAAAATAGTCTAAAATATCCCTGAAGGCTTCTGAAGTTGGACACATACTTCATACGTCTGGCATGACAGCGTGTTTGGTAAAAAAAAAGGCAGTTTCTACACTTTAAAATTAGCATTTTATCCTGAAGATTCACAATCTGTTAAAATTATACAGAAACTGGATTTGATTATCTGATTAAGTAGGATGGAAAAATCTCTGACGTCACATTTAAGGGATCTGCTTTACAAAAAAAAAACAAAAAAAAAAAAAAACAATTCACTTTAATGTCGGAAACCGTCAACACACGTTGCTGTTTAAGCTTTTAATTTATTTCTGGATATTAATGGCTTCAAAAAGGTTCAGGTTAGCTGTAGCTCTGAGCTTAACTTGAAGTTTATTTTTTTTATTTTTCTTTTGCTTCCTAAATCTGTAAACACTACTTTACAGGACAGCTCTCACCAGCAGCACACCACTCACACTAACATCCACTTTTGGCCCGATGTTAATGTTTTTAGCGCCGCCTGCCGAAAGTCAAGCCTTCTAAGCTTCTATTCATCTTCATCTCTCTGCTCTTGCACGGTGAGTCAGGTCTCTTTCCCCTGTGGTGCCGTTTAAGGAGCCCTGCTCTGTGCGGGTTAATGAAGTTATAATAAGATGCATTACATCATTTACACTTTTTGATTTCAGTTGTCATTTGCTGTGCAGCCGCTGTGAGCTTTCCTTTGACAGTGATGATGATCTGTATCGTCTGTGCTCTGCAGCGAGGTGCGACTCCTTCCTGCAGAACTGCTCTAAACCGGACACCCCCTCCCTGCTGGAGGCACTCCAACCCGTTTTCAGGCTGAAATCCATCCGACCTGTCATGAACTGGTCGATTCCCACCAACGTCAGCATTGGGTTCACCGTGTTCGGCATTTTGGGGGTGGTAAGGGAAAAAATATTTCGTATTCAGTCAAGTTCAGCCACCTCTAAAGTCAAAGCCTAAATATTTAAATCCTCCAATGAAAGTTCATTCTATTTCAGGATGAAAAGGCCCAAATCTTGACGACGTTTATCTGGCAGTCGTTGGTAAGTATTTGATCAAAACACAGAGGATACTGCTGTTAGTCGGCAGATTCATTCTGTAAATTTGTCAGCTGAAATCTGTCTGATTCATGTTGCAGGTATGGAAGAATGAGCTTGTGAGCTGGGACCCAGAGCAGTGCGGAGCGTCGTGGATTACACTCCCGAGAAAACTGCTCTGGGTACCAGACGTGGTCATCAATGAATTGTAAGTAAGAGTGTGAAACCGTGAACAAAACAAGAGCAAAGCAAACTGCAAAACACTGACTCTGGGATCAAAGCTGAAGAGCCTCAAACCTGCATTCTATCCATTTTTCTCCCCTGGTTGTAAAATGAGGTCATATTGCATTGAAGTCTATAGGAAAAACATCCCTGCTTCTCTGTTAATTTATTAGCTGAGCAAGCATTTTCCCAATAAGTTTATGATCTCAGTCTCAGAGTGATGAATCTGTATAAACAGGAAATGTGTGAGTGGTCAGATTTTCTGCCTGATCCTGCAGTATGGACAAGAACAACGCTCCGTTCACCCCGTACTGCTACCTCCACTCTGACGGCACCGTTTTGGACGGACATCCTGTCAGAGTCGTCAGCTCCTGCAGACTCGACATCTACATCTTCCCCTTCGACGTGCAGAACTGCAGCTTCAGCTTCAACTCCTACCTCCACCGCAGTAAGAGGACTGACCCGGCATTTTATTTATGGTGAAAAGGTCCTAATTGTTAAATATCTCCCTTTCAGTTTCTTCTATGCAAATTGACCACCCTTTATCGACGGAAGAAATATTTGAACAATCCAAACAAGTCATGACCACCATGGGAGAGTGGGAACTGGTAGGAGTTGGAGTGCAGAAATTTGTTTTTCCAGCTGCAGACGGTGAAGACTACGAAGAGCTGCGCTTCTACGTAAGGACATGTTTTTTACTTCATTGTTTTATTTCATTTAAAACACCAAATATGTGAAATAACAGTTGAGCTGCTGGCTGGCGGTGGTTAGAGCCGCTGTGGTGTCACAAATTAAATCTTCCACATGGTGTTGATTTGTGCTGCAGATCAGAGTGAGGCGTCGGGCCACCCTGTATGTGGTCAACCTGCTGATCCCCAGCTGCTTCCTCATCACCGTCGACATGTTCAGCTTCCTGCTGCCCCCCCAGAGCGTGGACCGGTCCTCCTTCAAGATGACCCTGATCCTGGGCTACACCGTCTTCCTGCTCATCATGAACGACCTGCTGCCCGTCACCGGAGACACCATCCCTCTCATAAGTCAGTAAATAGTTTGTGAAAAACATAAATGAAGATTGTTGTCTAGACTTCACTTTACAAAAAAATTAATTCGTTAAAAATGCCTAAAAAAGTTAGTTTCAAGTCCTCAATAGTCCGTGATGCACATTTTTTAAATGATGCCCTCAGAAATAGAGCAGAAAGCAGGGGATGAATTGGGGGGCGGGGCTATAGTGTGATTGACAGACTGTACTGTCCACTCAGGATAGAGCACAGAGCAGGTCAGCTCCACCCCTCACTCCTTCTCCAAATATGGCTTCTTTATGTTTAAAAAAGAATAAATGTGTGAAACAATACGTGAATAAAAGTGGATATATGGAAGACTTTCTTATTGTCCACATTTTTTATTCATGCTAAATAACTGGTGGAGACCAAAATTAGAGATAAAAAGAGGATAAAACTCAGATTTAATCATCAGGAGGGGAAAAAAAAACAATTCTAATTCTATTTGGCTGATTCTTCATCATAGTTTGGACTGACCCACATCATGTTGATGTTTACCATCCCAGATGTTTTCCTGTCTCTGTGCCTGGTCATGATGGTGGCCAGTCTACTGGAGACCATCGTCATCACCAACCTGCTGCGTGGCTCCGCCCACTACCCTCCGGTCCCCTGCTGGATCAGAGTGCTTGTTCTTCATATCCTGGGCCGCCTGGTGCGCTTTCCTCCGAAGCCCAGAGATCCTCAAGACAGCACAGTCATCCGAAACCCTGCAGCCCAAGGTGGGAGGGGTTTTCCACAGAAAATCAGGTAATCACAGAAGTAATGATGCAATCGTGCATTTACGGCTCTTCCATCTCTGCAGCAGAGATGAAAGTGTCCTCTCTGGTGGAAGAGGACCGCGGAGCTCCAGAGCTGAAGGAGCTGAGGCGCCTGAGCAGAGACCTCCAGGCCCTTCGCCTTGAGCTGGAGCAGCAGAGCTCGGAGGAGTGGATCCAGGTGGGCCTGATCATAGACCGCCTGCTGTTCGGCCTCTACATCGTCTTCATCTCAGTCAGCTTCGTTACCATCATCATCATCTGGGTGTGGTCACACAACATGGCCTGATTCAGCTTTTTAGTCTGTTTTTGTTTTTGTTCCCTCACATGTATCTTCACATGATGTTTATATCGAGGAAAACCTAAAGGCTCTTTAAATTCCTCACACAACTCCTCAGTTTACTGCTTTAACTGTCTTTGAATTCTTGATATCTTTCAGGCTCTCAAACCAAAATCTGCTAATTTCCTCCAATTTTTCTTCCCATTTAATAAACAACTGTTTGTGTTTGAAGTCCACTTTGACTCTATAAATGGTCCGTCATCATGTCCTTAATTATTTGTGCTGTAGAGACGACATGACAGCCGCAGTGGATGGTTGGAACGTATATATATGTGGAATTTTTAGACATACAGAAAACGTCAACGCTTCTTTGAATTGAAAACATCCATTTTGAGAATAATGAAAGAAGTTTGGAAAAGTCTTTTGTCTTTTTCTTTGTCTGATAAAACAAACTCCTCGTGGATGACCACGTGATCTTGGCAGTGGTGCTAACACGTCTCTGCAGAAACATCACAATGCAGCGGTGTAAAGAAAACATCCTCGTTGTGTGGCACAGATGTTTTGACAAACTGGACAGTCAAATGATCCTGGTATAAAGTGAAGTCAATCAGAGAGGAGACGGGGCGTTTGTTTTCCTGGAACTTATGAAGACGCAGAAAAAATGAAGATGAAGTTTGTTGCAGATGTCTCGATAAAACATGCTTATAAAGGGTCATTTTTCAGAAATGGATTCTGGATTTTAAAATAGCGTCCACGTTCTCATTTGAATTCAGGAAGCTTGTCATCCTGGTTCAACACTCGGCCAAATATAACAGATCCTACCTCCCAGAGGGGAGGCGTTGAAAAATAAAACGGGTGAGCGGTTACTGGAGGTGTGAAACAACAGCTCCTCTGCTCTCTGCCGCTTCTTCAATAGGAGTCACTGGGTTTTATTTTCTGAACATTACTGGATCTTAAAGAAATCATCTTCCATTATGTTCAATTTCCTCATTTTGTTGCCAGATAATCACATTTTCTTACATGTGAGGAATCTGTAAACGTCAGTCAGAGTGAGCTTTGCTCAGACTGCTGACATTTTCTTTTATGCTATGGAAAGTAAAGATGGCTGGAATTTCCCAGAAACTTTGTAAAAAAACAACGTAAAGCCAACAGCTGAGTTGTGAAACTGAATCTCAGGTTTCTAAAACAACATCAGATGTTTTAACACCTGAGAGTGGAACAGATCTGAACTCCCAAAGGTGACGTGTGGAACAATCTGCACATCTCACAGGTTTATGAATCTAATTCTGTTTATGAACTCCTTAAATCCATTTATCCTAAAATATGACTTTTTATCTGGACCTCCATTAACTTCCACCAAGCGGCCTTAAGTCTTCCTGGAAGTTGAAAATAAGAAAGCTTCATTTCTTCATGTTTGTGTGTGAAGCCTCGTTTTTTCTGGTTTGTTCAGATGTTCGATGTGAACTCGTCTCATTTAGGTCCAAAATGGTTCCCGGGTCCTTTTTTGTTTTTCTTTCAGGTTCTCTTCAGGGTTTGAACTCGGCTGCTGAGTTCATAGTTGGTCCAAATCTCCAGAGACTTCAGTGCTCATGGCCAGCTTCTGACGTGAAGCTATAAAAACGCAGCAGGCTGCCGGCAGCAGCTCTCTTCGCTCCGGTCGGCGTTCGTGGAGGAAACATCCAACATGAATATCAGTGTGATCTCAGGCTTCCTGCTGATGTCAGGTAAGGCCACCTGATTTTACTGTGTCCTATTTTACAAAGCAGCTCTTTTACTGATTTTATCTATTTTAAATTGTGATTACTGTTTGGCTTCATTTCATCTGATAATATCATGATTAGAAATCAATACATTTGTTATGATAGTTTTATGTCTCTCAGCTTGATTAAAGTGTTATTACCCCCTAACTGCCCCCCCGTCAGTGTCTCTGTGTCTCAGCAGACTGTCCTGTAAAGAAGGGCACAGCGGTCCGACCCACGAGTCCGTGCAGGCGGTCTTTGACCTCCGACCCTTCAGACCGGCGGTGAACCTCAGTAATCCGACCGTCACCAACATCTCCTTCACGCTGTACGCCGTCCTGGGTGTGGTGAGTTCATCACCAACGACAAACAGGAAGTCCAAACACCTGACTGTCGTCACCGCGCTCATTTCTGTGATTTCAGAATGAGAAGACTCAGATTCTCTCCACGTTCCTTTGGCTGAGGCTGGTGAGAAATTCGATGATTCCACAAGCTTACAGGTGAGAAAAGGACTGATTGTGTTTTCACCACAGTACTGGAACCACGAGTTCCTGGTCTGGGACCCGGACGAGTGCGACGGCGTCAGCAGGATTTCCCTCCCTGTGAAGGAACTCTGGTCTCCAGACATTATCGTGTACGAGTTGTAAGTTATTTTATACCTTCTGTAGTGAGACGGACAGGAGCAGAGACACGACAGCTCAAATTCAGTCAGAAACAACTTGGAATAGATCATCTGGATTTTTTTAAGCCACGTTTGGAATAAATCTGAAATTCCATTAAAACCTTTTCAGTCTAACTATTTTTCTCGATTTGTGATTTTACCTGATTGTTTTCTGATACCATCTCCACATGTCTTTTTGTCCTCGCCCCGCTGGGACGGCCCAGCGTGGATGATGACGTCTCCCAGGCTTGTCCATATGTTTACGTCAACCACACGGGACACATCCGCTGGGACAGGATGCTGCGGCTTGTCTCCGCCTGCAACCTGAAGATCTTCAGTTTCCCTTTCGACGTGCAGAACTGCACCTTCACGTTCGGCTCCTATATGCACACGAGTGAGACAAGAACACCAAAATATGACAGAATAATAGAACGGTGTCGGTGAGATTTAATTTCTCTGGATCGTGTCTCTTCCAGTCAGGGATGTGAGAGTCAGTCCTGCGCTGAACTTCAAGGAAATGTCCGTGAACTCAAAGCGTTACCTGGCGGCCAGCGGTGAGTGGGAACTGGTGGACATACTGGGAGAGACGTCCATCCTCCAGTTTGGGATCGACGAGTGGGACATCATCACTTTCTGGGTGATTGCTTCCTCCTCGTCCAACACTGTAAACAAAATCACAACAAATATCAAGCTTTTCATTGTTTGTTTTTCTACGGCCTCATAAGTAACGTCTGACTCTGACTGCATTCCCCAAAAGGTCAACTCTTCTTTTAAGGTGGTATTTTTAGAATAGAACTGTAAGAAGTGATGAGCTGAGACGTGACAGGAGTAAACTTGACCCACCTGAGGTGAGTTTCACCCTCATCTGTAGCTGTCGGGTCACAATTTTATTTTTACATGGTCGCAGGAAGTGCTGAAACAGAAAGAAACATTTTCAAACATTAAAACAATCCAACAAACTGGACGTTTGATGAGAACATCATGTTTCTTCACGGTTCCAAACCTGACCTGTCGTCCATCAGGTGGTCATCAAGCGGCGGCCGGTGCTGTACGTGGTGAACCTGCTCATCCCCAGCTCCTTCCTCATGCTCATCGACATCCTGTCCTTCTACCTGCCCCCCCACAGCGTGGACCGGGCCTCCTTCAAGATGACCCTGATCCTGGGCTACACCGTCTTCCTGCTCATCATGAACGACCTGCTGCCCAGCACGGCCAACGGCACGCCCATCATAGGTCAGAGGTGGAGCCGTCGACTTAACTGGAGAAACTGTCAAACTGCCTGAAGTTCCAGCTGGTTGTCACTTCATCCCAAACCGAGACACTCCTCTTTAAACTCTCTGTCTGTCTGTCCAGGTATCTATTTCTCGGTGTGTCTGGCCCTCATGGTCATCAGTCTGCTGGAGACGGTCATCATCACCAACGTCCTGCACCACAGCTCCATGAAGTACCAGGAGATCCCCGGCTGGGTGAGGGTGGTCATCCTCAAACACATCGCCAACCTCATCTGCTACAGCTGGCCAGAGGACGTCCGGCCGCCGTCTGCGCTGCAGAAGGGCAGACCTGGAGGCTCCAGCAGCCCGCAGGCGGTCCAACCAGGAGATGAGACGCAGAGCCAGCATCCAGCCAGCAGAGGTACAGAACACTCCTGCTTCAGTCATCATGCACCGTGTTAAATTATAACAAGCTCCGAGTTCACATTATGTTACCAGTTTTTAATCAGATCAGTTGCTGGAAATGAGCACTGTAATGTTTCTCCCTGAAGTGTTTGAATCCTGCACTAAGTAAACGCATGAGTTAGAACTGGGCCTGAGTTTGACCAGCAGCTGTTTGTCCTGAAGGTTCGGCGTCGGTGCCTGAACTGCAGCAGATCTGTCAGTACCTGGCCGACCTTCGTGCTCACCTGACCTCCCTTCAGAAAGAGAGCGAGCTGCAGGAGCAGTGGTGCCACGTCGGATACATCCTCGACTTCCTGCTCTTCCGCATCTACCTGCTGCTCATCACCTGCTACGCCTTGGTCATCATCTGCATGTGGTGCATCTGGATCAGCCAGACCTAATGGACTAAACGTGGAAAGCATCAACATTTATCAGCTATTGTCTCTGTCATATTTAAAGTTTTTGTTCTGGGTTCCATTTTGGAAGGAAATCCATCATAAACTACTGTTGTTTTAATAAAGTAAAGCAACATTCAACATCGTCAACAAAAAGAATATTTTTACCATCCAGCTACTTTTCTGTTGTCTGTAGTTTATTTAGTTCAACATTAAAAGGCTAAAAATAAAATAATAAAAGTTCCTGACAGATACAAATACATCAGTCTGACTACAATTTATTGCTAACAGTGACAATACCTTCAATGGTAAAATGCTGAAGTGTTATTTTTGGGAAAACTGTTTTAATTGAATAGATAAATGAATAAATAAAACATTTACTCAGTAGATTTTTGCACACAGGCTCGTCCCAACACTAATAAAGCAGCAGCCCTGTTGGTCTATGAGTTTTAATTTGGTTTGGAAGTCTGAAAAAGTCTAAACCAGGATCGTCCTCAGCTGGTTCACCTGAGTGGAGTCCATCAGGGATCGATTCTGGGACCCCTATTGTTTTAATTCATCGTTATACTGGGCTTAATGGAGAGCATTCAAATAAGAATAAATCTTTTTGAGCTTGACCTACTCCACGTCCACATCAGCGTCAGTGTTTGTTTGCAGAGTTAAAGTTCTCAGTTAAACAGAAACCAGTTGGCACAATGGCAGACGAGAAGAGACGACACCCCAGGAAGGAAACTTACACAAGAAGGCCATCCACCTGTGTTTGATTTGGCCCCACCCAGCTGTCACGAGTTCGAACAAATGCATGTAACACAAATCCACCTGAGGATGAGTGGAAAACCTGCTGAACAATTCACCTCCTCATTATTTAAAGACTTATCAGCAGACTGGATCTCTGCATGAGAGATGAAGAATACTCCAGAGTCAATATTAGCATTTCATCTGTAATTGGCAAAATTTAAGTTACTCCCACAGGCCAGTTTCTCTGCAGCCTCAAAATCACCGACACACGAAGAATAAAGACTCAACCGAGCCCACAATGGGAACGTCTGATGAGCCCTTGTTCCTCCTCTTCTGTTTCCTGCTGCTTCACAGTAAGACCAAAAATAATATTAGTTTTTAAAAAAAAGATCAGGTTTAGTTTATGCAGCTTTACAATAATTTGAATTATAAAATACAGATTTAAGGGTCATTAGTTTTTTAGCAGCTGCATCTGTTGTTGTTTTTATTCATTCATTAAAAACAAATGAAGGAATCTATCTGTTTATGTAAGAACCTTAAAGTTTAGATGATTTATCAGGCGGTCATGTCAAATGAATAAATGATTTAGACAAACAAGTTACACAGTATCTCCTAAAAAGGCTTCCAATACACCTGAATTGCTTATTTAGTGTTTCAGAATTATTTTATAATTTAATTCAGTCATGAAGAAAACAATGGATGTTGTTTTTATCCTTTTATACATACTAATCTAATTACTGTAATTCATTTTTATGAGATATTAATAAGAATAGCTTTTGCATTTCGAAGATGGAAAAACTGGATCAGTATTTTGTTACTGATCAAACCATTTAAATATGACCTTTTTTGGAAGAGATTGAAAACAGTATTTTTTCATTTTTAATTGTGCGACTTCAGTTTTTTGGTTTTTGTTTTTTATTTATTTATTTATTTATTTTTGATCCCAGGTTTTGGAGGAACCTTCAACTGCAGCAGCCCGACTCCTGAATTGCTCTTTAACGAGCTGGAGCTGAATTTATTCCCTAAAAAACTGATCCGTCCTGCAAAAAACTTTTCGGCACCAACTGAAATTTTCATCTCCATCACCGTCGTGGGAATTATTGGAGTAGTGAGTCTGAAATTATGGCTGCATGGAAGCACGAATAATGTTTTCAAACAGGCCTGAAACTGTTACAGGCTGTTTGGATTAATAATTCAAAGAACATAAAATATGTTTCTTCTTTAGGATGCTCAGTCTCAAACCCTGTCAACAGTTTTATGGCTAGTCCTGGTAGGTTTGAAACATATTCAACAAACAATTCTGGTTCTGCCATTAAACCAAAGGGATATTTCATGATTTAAGGTGCATAAATCTATTGGATTAAAATGCAGGAGTGGGACATCGAGGGGCTGAGCTGGGATGAGAAGGAATGTGGGACAGGAAGAGTCTCTCTGCCCCGAGAAAAGCTCTGGGTTCCCGACATCTTCATCGCTGAGCTGTGAGTTCAAACCGTGTTGTTGTTGTTGTTGTTTTTTTTAAACTGATAATTGTGGATTTGGGTAAAATCTTGAAAAGTAAGCAGTCAGAGATCTAAACCCTTAAAATCCATCCTCTGTCGAAGAAGTTACTGCATTTAAATTTAAGCAAAAACAACATAACCAACTTGCTTCATTCAGGAATCAGTAAAAACGTATTTTTTTTCACACAGCATGGATCAGAACGACTCTCCTGAGACTCCCTACGTCTATTTAGACCACACAGGCCATGTTTTGGATGATAAACCCATCAGTGTGATCAGTTCCTGCAGATTAGAAATCTACAGTTTCCCCTTCGACATTCAGAACTGCACTCTGACCTTCGGATCGTATCTGCACTTCGGTGAGTTTTCCCCAAACAGGAAAAACATCCGAAAGAGTCTGACCTCTAACTTAAAAAGTTAAAAAGTTAAAAGAAAGTTAAAAGAAAACATCATTATTCATCAAGTAAAGATAAAACATAAAACAATTATCTGTGAAGACGACTCTCATTCAGGTCATTTGACTAATTCAGGCTTTCAGCAGATTTTCAGACTAAACATCTCCCAACTGTTCCAAACATAAAGAGAAGCATCTGTTTGGAAATATTAAAGGTCCAACATGTCGTACAGACACTCAAACCACACTGCCTTTAAGAAATAATTAACATTTTAAACTTTCCACAGATCAGATTCTGTCGTTTTCACCATCCAATGACTCCCAATAAACCTGTTCGTTGATATTCCAGCTACAGACATTAAGGTATATGACAGCAGCACAGCAGAGGAGATCCTGCAGGAGTCCAGAGATGTTCTGAGGACCAACGGGGAGTGGGAGCTGGTGGGCATCGGCGTCAATGAGACGGCCCTGATTCTGACTGTGGGAGATTACTCTGAAATCCAGTACTCTGTAAGACCTTCTCAATATCTTCATCTTCCTCTCATCAGAAACAGATGGGAAAGACAGATGTTTGTGCTTTTTGTGGACAATTGTCAGTGTAGCTTGTAAAAAAATATGATAAAAATTATAATAATTAAAAAAAATAAATAAAAGGTGTGGGGCCGAGATTAGATCCCTTGGGGAACGCCAAAAGTGTTGTTACTTTTTACTTCTGTCTCATCTTCAGATCATTTTGAGACGCAGGCCGACCCTGTATGTGGTCAACCTGCTGATCCCCAGCTGCTTCCTGGTCACTCTGGACCTCTTCAGCTTCCTGCTGCCCCCCCAGAGCGTGGACCGGTCCTCCTTCAAGATGACCCTGATCCTGGGCTACACCGTCTTCCTGCTCATCATGAACGACCTGCTGCCCGTCACCGGGGAGAATACGCCGCTCATCAGTCAGTGACAAACTGCACTCCTCACCATTCAGTATATTTCTGGAAAGAAACTGTTAAAAAAATGGACCAGGAAGTCAAATATACGTTTTTAAAACTGGATTCAATAGAACTGATTTTTTTTTTTCTGAAACAATGCTAAATTTCACGCCTGTCAAATGTCAGTTGAGTTGTTGCTCACTGGATTTTGGGCTAACCAAGCTTCCTGTTCGTTTAGGGACGTAAACAGGAACCTTTGGCAGAATTAATGGAATTTAAAAATGTTCCTGAGTTGTCCATGAACTTTTCCTGTTCGCAGTAAAAACAGATTTAAAGAAAACCATCACAGAGATATCAAAGCAAAGTCAAAAGTTGGTGATTCTCAAGTTAAATCTGGAACATCAATGGCAGTTTCAGGAAACACAAAAGTAAAACACACTTTGTGTTCAGAGTAGACAAAGTTCTCACTCAGAGTGAGTTTTCTGTCACCAAAAATGAGCCAACTGTGGTAGAAACCAACTGTTAAACTTCATTTCTCTGGACTCCAACAACGTTGTGCAGCTTAAAGGGTTAATTAAAAAAATATGATTTCTCTCAAAGAAAACTGGTCAAATTTCTGAAATAAAGATGTCCATGATGATCTCATGATCTTCATTAGGAGGTCAGATCTGTGAAGTTTTGGTGAAACACCAGTTTGCTGTTGCTGCTGCTCCCTGCAGATGTCTTCTTCTGCGTCAGCCTCGCTCTGATGGTGGCCAGCCTTCTGGAGACGGTCCTCATCACCAACATCCAGTTCAGTAAGACCAGTGCGCCGCCTCACTGGCTCAGCGTCTTCGTGCTGCGATATCTGGCTGTCATCGTTTGTCTCCCTTCAAAGAAGAGCAACCGGACCACGGTCTTCCTCAACTCCAATAACAGAGGTGAATTCTCATCATTATTATTTTTATCGTTAACTGGAACACCAGAAGAATTAGATTGAAGCTGAAGTGTGTGATTTGTTGGCCGTCCTCCTGTTTCAGCAACTGACGGCAAGATCTCCATCTACAATATTCACGGCATCTCCAAAGAGCAGACTCCAGGGAAGTCCCCGTCGGCCCCCCAGGAGCCGGCCCTGGAGGAACTGAGGAAGCTGAGCAGAGACGTGACGGCCATCAGGCTGCAGATGGACAAACACTTCCAGGGCAGCTTCAGCTCGCAGGAATGGCACCGGATCGGGACCGTCATCGACCGGCTGCTCTTCGGCATCTACATCATCTTCATCTCCGTCAGCTTCATCATCATCGTGGCCATCTGGATCTGGAACAACTCTTATGCTCATTGATTCGGACCAGTGAGCAGAAGAGTTTATTAGAACAGCTTCTTCTCTGCAGATCGTCTGAAGGAGAAAAGTTTGTCCTCAAATCTGAAAGAGAAGCTGAAAGTCTAAAATGGGAGACAAAATCTGCCCCGAAACAGGCAAGGGTGAAATTTATAACGCACAAATAACGCACCAATACTTCAGATTTAGTTCAGCAGATCACATATACAACAGGAATAATCACAAAATTAAAGAATGAAGGGTTATGAACCAGTAAAATGTGAATTATGTTTAATCACAAACATCAATCTGCCCAAAAAACGTGGAGACGTTTAATTGAATCATCGTCACCGTGAGAGATGAAGAGTTCAGACTTTATCTGCTGGAGATCTTCGATAGTTTTCAATAGCTACAGGCGATAAAAACAGGCCAGTTACTTTTTTATCTTTTATTTTCTGTCATTTAAATTCTGGTGCGATTTATTTTAATGACACAATTTAAACTTTCAACAGCAAATTAAAGCAAACATTTGGTAAATATTTAGAGTAAAAATCCCTAAACAACAAACGTATCGATATTGACGGAGGAGGTTGATCGTCTACGGACTTTATTTGACTTCATCTAATTGTTAGAAGAGCCATTAAACATTAAAACTTCCTGATGTTGTTGGTCAGACAGAACCACTAGATGGAGACAGTTGACTCTGTTACATTTAAAAACTGAAGTCATGGCTTTATTTTTTCTTTCCACTGTTGGAAAATACATTTGATGAACTTTATGGTATTCCTTCCTTAAAATAATATTCCTCTTTTTACATCTCCAGTGATCTTATTTATCAGGATATTTTAATGCTTATACTTCTGTTACGGTAGTATTTCCTCTTCTTCTGTTCTTTAATAAAGATTTGTGAGGAGCTCAGTTATTTTTGTGTTTTCAGAACAAATAGGGCTGTGTTTTGTGTTTCTCCTCATTTTACTGGAGATAATGAAGTGGAGAGTTTTCTATCTGTCGGAATATTTTGGGATTTTTCACTGTTGTTAAAAATCCTGACAATGAACCAACAGCTAGATTATCTCATTGATCTTTTATCTGAAATGCACAGTCTATTAATGTTTTTAAAAAATGATGTGAAAATGTTTGTAACTGAGTTAAATCTATTTGGGTTTTGAACTGAATCTCTACACAGTCTTGTCTAATATATCAAAATAAAGTAAAGAATAACTTTTAAAAAGTAATTTTAGTTGGTAAAGAGCTTATTAACTGATTATTAAAGTGATGATTATTGATTAAGAATTGCTAATTGTTAAAATTTAGCTTCCATTCAAAAGAAACCCGTAAACACACAAAGACAAAGGTCCTTGTGAACAGTCTAGCCAGTCTTTAATCGTCAACATAATTACAGAACGAAGGCAAATGAACACAAATCATAATAATAATAATAATATTTAACATTTTTAAATCATGGACATTTTAATCTGTAGTGCACTTTAAAGCTCCGCACAGCTCCGAGATAAAGGCAGACAGTCTGTGAGCTGGCGGGAGGGGGCCGGTTAAACGGGGTCAACGGGGTTAACGGTCACTTCGTTCAGGACCTGAAGGTCTCTTTATTGATCTCAATGGTGACTCACGAGCTCGTTTTCATCCCAGAATAACAACTTACAGTGAAGCCTGCTGAGATGAAAACGTCCAGCTGGCTGATCTAATTAAAGCTTTATGTTCATAAAATTTATCCTCATCTTTCTTTTGCACTTCAGGGATTCCCAACTTTTGGACCGGGACCCCCAAAACGGTCCAAAGAAACTCTGAAGGGCCGCGAATATTATTTCAAATTAAGCCCATTACTCTTTTTTGAAAGAGGGACATGAGACAAAGTCAAAGGAGGAAAGGCTAAATATTACTTTGAAGGTGGGGGGGGGGGGCAAGCCAAAGACATTAGGACCTCAGTGTTAGACCGGTAAGATCTGTGGGGGGAGAAAATCTCCTCTTAAATACAAGAAGGTGAAGCTCTAAGGACGAGCATCTGAACACCCCCGTCCCACACAGTGACCCCCCCCCGTCCCACCCTGAACCGACCTCCACCCCTCCAACACAAACACAGGATCAGTGCAATTAACTGGACTCTCTATTCATCCAAAACCTACAATGTTAGAAAACAGGCAAGTGCTGGTTGGGCTGGTGCAAACTGCTGGACAGACAGACACACAGACACACACACACACACACACACACACACACACACACACAGACAGACACACACACACACACACACACACAGACAGACACACAGACACACACACACACAGACACACACACACAAAGCAGCACAATATAAGGAACGTTTTTAGTTTCATTAAAAAAAACATTTGCAGCACTGATTCTGAAACCTCAGTCTCAAGTCTCCAATGAAACTCCAGTCTCAATTCGTTGGTCCCAGAAAAATCACTCGTGACTAAAACAGCTTAAAACATGACGGTAAAGATCAGGGAGGAGGTTAATTTAAGGTATTCAGTGTTTTCAAATTCAAATTAAAACGAAACAAGATAAAGGGCAGAATTCTTCAATATCTGCACTGAAAAAAATCAATCAAATAATAAAACAGCTCTAAAGTTTCACCATTTCATTTAAAAAAAAAAAACAAAAAACAAACACCATTTAATTTATTTTAGGTCACAAAAATAAAGTTCAGCTAAGCCAGTAGCCAATAAAAGCACCAGAGTCGAAGCAGTTGCCAGAAGCAGCAATTGTTGGAAGGAGAAATAAATGTCGACCCCGGGAAGAACAAACGCTCCTTTCTTCTGATCCGTAAATGTCATATACATCGATTCTAAACCACAGCAGAGCAAAGTGCCACAAAGTTTACACGTAACGGGGACAGAGCTGGAGGCGAAGGTCGCTGTAAGGCAACTGGTTGTCGCTTTCACGCACAAAAACTATTATTTTCCCCCCAAACAACCTTTGTGGACTGTGAATGAAGACGGATTCTAAAATATGATTTCTCTGCAGTCAGAATTTCTGAATCAGTTGTCGCTGAAATAAATTTAATTTGAAGTCATCACTGTAGGAGCTGATGGTGAGTTTTAGATGCTGTTTGTGTTTTTTTAAAGCCGTCTCTGAGCTGACGAGGGAGATGAGATTTTCCTGTTTAAGCGGCTCTTGGGTTTGGTTTGTCACCCAGGAGGCCTGCGGGAGGACTGGAACAGACAGAGAGGTGGTCCTTCACTACAATCATGGTCGTGTTGTGCTCTTCGTTTTCTTTTTTGAGTTTCCTCTGTTACCGGCGCTAAGTCCCGCCTCCCTCGTCCTCCTGTTCCTCCATGTTTTTGCGTGCCATCCTCTCTCTGCGCTCCGCCAGCCGCTGACATCGAGGGCAGGCTTTGCCGGCACGGAAGCAGCCGCGGTGGTAACAAGCGTGACACTCTGGAGGGAAAGACAAAAAAAAAAAAAAAAAAAGGTCAGTGACACAAACCAGACAAACCAGTTTACAACAAAGACTCCAAACACAACAGCCAATCAGCATCAGACCTGAGGGAGGACGGGAGGAGAGGCAGGTATAAAAGGAGCAGGAGGGGAACACAGAAAGGCAGAAGAAGGGAGGAGGCAGGTAGGAAGACAGATTATCATACAGGGAAACACACACACACACACACACACCCTAAACCTGCTCAGACACATCTGAGCTTCACAACTCTCAACTCATTTCTCCAAACTCCTGTCTGAAATCATTTGGTCTCTAAATGTGATTAAAAACAAGAAACTCCATGAAATGACGAGCCGTTCAATTCAAAAATACCATTTATTTCATGTTCACGTTAAGATGGAGTCTCAATTAAAGCAAGCTATTAAAAGGCAAAAATGTACACATCCATCTGTTTGAATCAGACAATTCTACTTCAACAAAAACCTGAATATGAACAAAATGTGTTAAAGACAATCACAGAGGCAGCCAGACAACAGAAACATTCTCTCCTCTGAGTCGACATTCAAAGAAAACTGATCTCAAAGATAAAACAGAGCAATCAGCTCAAAGTCTGCCACAGTGGGACGAAAGCTTCTCTAATCTTCACTAGATTTAAAAAGACAAGTCTCATAAATAACTGAAATTCACGACCAAAGGAAGCTCAAATGTAAACGTTCATGTGTGAAAACAAAACCTGTCGTCTCTCAGGTCTAATTTGAGGCCAAGACAAGAAGAAAGCAGAAATCAGAAGCACTGCACCAGAAAACCTGAAGAGACACCCGTCACCAAACAAGCTGCCGAAACGTTTTCCCTCCACCAACTGAGCAAAACCACAACACACCAACACAAACAGAGCCAGGAGCTCGACGACGAGAGGGGGGAGAGAGAGGGAGGAAAGAGGAGAGAGAGGGAGGAAAGAGAGGAGGAAAGAGGAGAGAAAAGAGAGTAGAGAGGGAGGGAAGAGGAGAGAGGGGGGAGAGAGAGGGAGGAAAGAGGAGAGAGAGGGAGGAAAGAGGAGAGAAAAGAGGGAGGAAAGAGAGTAGAGAGGGAGGAAAGAGAGGAGGAAAGAGGAGAGAAAAGAGAGTAGAGAGGGAGGGAAGAGGAGAGAGGGGGGAGAGAGAGGGAGGAAAGAGGAGAGAAAAGAGAGTAGAGAGGGAGGAAAGAGAGGAGGAAAGAGGAGAGAGGGAGGGAAGAGGAGAGAAAAGAGAGGAGAGAGGGAGGAAAGAGGGAGGAAAGAGGGGAGAGGGAGGAAAGAGAGGAGAGAGGGAGGAAAGAGAGTAGAGAGGGAGGAAAGAGGGGAGAGAGGGGGGAAAGAGGAGAGAAAAGAGAGGAGAGAGGGAGGAGAGAGGGAGGAAAGAGGAGAGAAAAGAGTAGAGAGGGAGGAAAGAGGGAGGAAAGAGGGAGGAAAGAGGGGAGAGGAAGGAAAGAGAGGAGGAGAGAGGGAGGAAAGAGGGGAGAGAGGGGGAGAGAGGGAGGAAAGAGGAGAGAAAAGAGTAGAGAGGGAGGAAAGAGGGGAGAGAGGGGGGAAAGAGGAGAGAAAAGAGAGGAGAGAGGAAGAAGAGGAAGGAAAGAAAGGAAAGAGGGGAGAGACGGAGGAAAGAGGGAGGTAAGGTCGGATTGAAGAGGGATACAGACTGATACTAAGAAATCTGCTTGGCATGATGGGAAATGAACAGATATCGTTTTTTTGAGGTCAGTGAGCAGATTTCAGATTTCAGTTGAAGGATTCAGCATCACTGCAGACGACAAAAGACAAAAACTAAACCAAGCACACAAGAAGAGCTGGAACCAAAATAAAAAACAACAGCAGAAAGAGTCGCCTTCAGCAAACTCTTCCAATAATCAGTCGTCCATTTTACCCGTCATGATTTGAATGTCTCACTTTTTATCTCCCTCACTCTTGACCCCCCCCCGTCAGTACAGTTATCAGTACCGGTGGTGTCTGCGTTGTCGCCCCCCTCCCTCCCTTCTTTCTTCCTCCTTCCCGTCTTTACTCTCTTTGCTGTGCGAGTTTTGCGGCTTCTCCAGTTATTCTGAACAGAGACTGTCGACTGTTCCTCCTCAGGGCCATGCCCACGCCCCACTTTGTCCTCCTCCCCCTCCTCCCCCTCCTCCCCCACCTCCCCCACCTCCCCCACCTCCCCCACCTCCCCCCTGCTCTTCCCTCGGGAGAAAACGCCCAACAGCTGATGATGTTTGAACTTGTTTTGTTTCAGGTTTTTCTCCCTTTTTTCTGATTCGGCTGTTTCACCTGCCTCCATTTTACCTTTTTCTTCTTTCTCCTCACTGTCCTTGACCTCCCACACGGCCTTCCCTCGGTCTCTGTTTCCTGCTGGTTTCTCCTCCTTTACCTCAGACCCTCTTCTCAGTGCCCCCCCCACCTTCCAACGCCCCTTCCTGCCTTGCCCTATTTCATCCAAACTCTCCCTGCTGCTGCAAGTCTCGCTGTCACTGTCTCCTTTCGAGATGCTTTTTTTCAGTCTGTCTATTTGAAGGACTTTTAAGAAGTTGACCTTTTCTCTTTTTGTGTGTCCGTCTCTTCCTTCCTTTCTCTTCGTTCTCTCTTTGTCCCCCCCCTCGTCATTTCCTTCCTGGTCTCTCTCGTCCTCCCTCTCTGTCTCATCCTCCCCCCCACTGTCTTTGCTCCTGGAGAAAACTTTAACCAACTTTGCGGGAGCGAAAGCTTGAAAAATTCCTCCTCTTTCCTCTTTCTCTTCCGTTGTCTCCTCCATCTCCCCCCCTTTCTCCCCCTCGTCCTGGTCCGCCTCCCGCTCTAAATCTTCCTCCCCTCCCTCCCCCTCCCTCCTGTCTCGGGAGAGGGCCCTCGCCAGCCTACGGGGGTGGGAGATCCTCCAGTCTCTCCAGGTAAGTGGAATGAGGGGGCGGGGGGCGGGGGCTCTGGAGCCGCCCAGCAGAGAAGGCTCACCTTCACAGCGCTGGCACTTGTCCAGCTGGAAGGGGAAGATGATGTCTTTGTCGTTGCCGCAGAACTCGCAGACAAAACCCTTCGCCTGGCACAGCTGGGGGGGGCGATGAGACGAATAAAAGGAAGATTAAGATCAAATATGAGGGTTTAATTGTTTTTTTTAAATCATCTTAAACTCTGCCTGTTACAGGAAGAAGGCGGTTCTCACCACACAGTTGTTCACGTGCGCAGTGCCGAGTTTCAACAAATCTTTCATCTGTGGAGCCAGTTCGCCGTTACGGACGGCAGTGAGGTCGTTTAGGGAGAAGAGGTGAAGGTCCTCGGTCAGGTGACCAGGAAGCCTGTCGAACTGGTCCAGCACTCTGACGGACACACACACACACACACACACACACACACGGAGTGTCAGTCTGTGTGATGTTAAAGCTACTGTGTAAATCCACAAAAACAAGGAGATGTCTTACTCTCTCGCAAATCGACAGGTCTTGAAGAGATTTTTCATGTGAAACAGCTTCAGCCTCAAAACCTGAAAACACAAAAGCAAACAAACAAAAAGTCTGAGTCACAGTAACTTAGCTACAGTAAAACCCATTTCCTGTTGCCTTCATGGCGTCGGAGGTTTCACTTCTTCAGTGATTCTGTCTGGTCAACAGGCTGATAACAGGCTGAGACGTTTAGCTGAAGAACTTCATAAACTGTGACTCACGAAGCTACGTGTCACAAAACGGTAAAACTCTGTAAAACACAGTTGTACCATTGTGTTTGACTTAAGATGAGCTAACTTAATATTGAAAATCACATGTAGATCTCCTCAGCAGCTCGAGGGTCACAGGAGATTTTAACAAATTCACAAATTCACTCCCCTAAAAGCAATTCAGTCTTTTTTTTTTAAGCATCATCTTGATGGATAATTGTTAAAGTGGTGAATGGTGCACAGTGAGTGCTTAAATGAAAAGATTAGATTTAATCTTGGTACTCATGAAGTGTTTGCCATTTCAGCAACAAAAATTTAGCAGCCATCCCCTTTTCCTGTGCTGCTCACCCTCACAGCTTCCAGAGCTTTGATCTTCTTGTAAAGCCCGCTGTTGATGTCGTTGGGGTTGAACAGCGGGTCTCCGGCGATCTTGCTCAGCAGGTCGCGGGCGAAGTTGCTGACATAGTACTTGCTGAAGTCCCACTTCCTCAGCACTCGGCCTGGAACGACCGCCTGGGCGTTCTCGTGACAGCACTGACAGAAATAACGGCCGAGGTATTCGCAGTAACGAAGGCGCTTGATATAGTCTGATGTAGAGTTCGGGCCGGGCAAAAAAAAAAAAAACACAAGAAAGGCAGAGGTAAGAATCTGAAGGGGCGGCTTTGTTTGAACACAAAAAAGGAAATTACCAACAAATCACTAAACCACTCTGCTTCTCTCTCTTGGTCAAGGCAGACTCTGAGTCTGGCTCTGCTCAAAATTTCCTCAACATGGGTCTTGGTGGGAGCTGTTGAGTCTGTAAATAATTCAATATAGAGCAGGTCTGCACTGCCTCATTTGGAAAGAGCTTTAAAATAAATTCTGTTGTGAACTGGACCTCACTTGTTTTTGGGGAATTCTAAAAAAAAAAAATGTAAAGTTTGTATAGAAAGTAATTTGTCGATGCTGTTTGAAAGGAACCATTTCCAGAAAATCTGACGTTCAGGTTAAACATTCGATCTGTGGGATTGCTGGACTCACCTGGGTCGACGCGGTTGCCACAGCCAGCGCAGCGGTAGTTCTGTTTGGCCACAATTATCTTCCTCCTGATTGATGAAAAAAACATGATGGTTTTATGCGATAGGCCCTCCCACAAAGTTCTAAGTGTAACTATTTAACCACAACTCACTTGGGGGCGGGGTGAATGTTGAAGATGATCTGTGGACGCGGCGGCGCCCACTCGAGGTTACCTCGGACCCGAATCCTCAGTTTGTAGATGTCGGCGTGTTCGCCGTCATCAGGTGAGATGGGCAGAGAGTTGGGGATGGGCAGCAGCTGAGAGACAAAATAACAAATGTAGAAAAAGTGAGCTCAGTTTCGTCCTGCTGACTTTCTGCATCCTTCAGTGTGGAAGCAAAACGTCCAACCTTCTGTGGAGCGTCGTGCTCTGGGACCAGCCAGTCGAGCTCTGAGGCCGCAGGAAGCTGCATGCCGTCAAACTGCCTGAGTAAACCCATGGCCACTGACTCAGCAGAGTTCGACTGCAGGAAGGATGGCGAGCTGAAAACACAAAGGAATTCAGGAATTCAGTTTGAATTCAGGTGAAGCGTCAACGCTGATTTCCTGAACTGATGCAGTGAAGATTCAATTCTATTTTAATTGCAGCATCGATTTTTCCATTGACATGAATGAGATTAATTCGAATTAACTTTGTAAAATTAACCTTTAATCTGGTGCAAATATTTTATGTCAGCAGCTGAAGAGAAAAGCTGCAGATTGCTCTCATGGTTTTATTCATAACTATCATATCGCGTTGAGAATTTTTTTTTATTCCCAATCAATATTAAAAGCAGCTGATTATCTGAATGAAAGTCCCTGTGGAAGTCTGTAGTATTTACTCAGCCGGTTTATCTGTCAGTATGTCAAAATACAAACTATTCAGATTCTGAAAAATAAAAAGTATGAAGCAGTGGTTCACTCTGCATAATATGTGGCAACAGACTAGCAAATGAGGCAACGATCCCTTAGTCTTTATTTGTTTCTATGCCAGGCTGTGAAAATATTATTTTACATGAAACCGGTCTGTGCTGTAAAAACGTTTGGGGGCTGCTGGTAGAAAGCTTTAAGTGGGCGTTGCTTACATGGACTCTGAGCTGAGAAAAGACCTGGTGCTGGAGCTCATACTGCGCTTTATGTCTGCATCTGGAGGACACAAGAAAAGTAAAATAACAGACCTGAAGGCAGAGGAGCAGAGAACAGACCACAAGGATGAGAAACAACTTTTATCCACCAGCCACTGAGACAGAAAATCCTAATTTTGTGACATTTAAAGCAAAGAGGAGTTGTCAAATGACGGATGGATCATTTGGCTTGGATGAAAAAAGACCAGCATCTGGCTGGTGGATGTGGTTTGAGTCTCATCACGGGCAAAACGGCACTATTTGCTACAGCTAAGCTGTGTTTAACACTTTGAGAGGGCATGAATAAAAATGTGACTGAATGAAACACAAATCCAGGGAGTCAATTTACCTACTTGAAAGAAATTCCCAAAAAACACCAAAATCACATCTGATTAAGTTCAGGCTTCTTTTAAATGTACTTTAGCCAGTAGCATGCAGGAAAGGCAGAGTAGCAGATAAAACGAAGACAGGAAGCGGAAGAGACTTGGCAGAACAGAAGAATGACTGTGTGAATTGTTCTTCTGTCCATCAGAGGAGCGAGGTTGGATAACCAAGTTAGTCACCAGCAGGAATCAACACATGATAAAAGTAAGATTTTGTGACATAGGCATCAATTAATCTGATTGGCTCAAACAGAGTGAACATCATCTGACCACATAGTAAATTATCTGAATGTGTGGTCATAATGTTATGGCTCAGTGGTCTATTTTTTAAAAGTCTAATTACAGTCACATTCATAGCGACTTTCAGAAAACACAACCAGCTCTGGGTTGACGTTAAACTTTAAAAAGAAATAACAGGGTGAAAGGATGGAAGTGACAGCAATCACACCTCAGCCCTCCCTCTCTGGAGACAATGAATCATGGGGTGGATAGCGGATGGTCGGGTGGATAAATGAGCCTGTAGTTAGAGAAAGTCGCCACTTAACAACTTGTTATCCAACTCATCTCCCCAACTGAACACCCTTAAACTCAGCGCAACAGTCTTCCTCCTGCACCACCAAAACTCTGGAGCAACACGAACCAAGACAAAAAGCTGAGCACACAATAGAGTGAGAAGGCAGCTGGGTCCACTCCAAACTGAAAGCAGTTCTCCACCATGGATGACAGAGAATTGGGCAGCACAGCAGCTTCTGCGAACCTTTCAACCACTGAACAGTATAATTATCATTATTGTTATCATAGGAATGACGAAGTAACTAATTACATGACCAGCAGGCAGTGTAAATGTTTGCAATCTGAGTAGTTCTTATTTCCAACTGTGAGAAGTTTGGAGGAGACGCGAGTATCCTGAAAAATCAGCTCGAACATTAGCTTAACTTTTTGTTTGTTATTGTTGTTTTTTTTTTTTTTTTCAGTCCTTCTGATGATTTCTGTCCAAAATTGTGTAGTTGTTTTACTTTACAGCTGCGTGATGATTTTCAATCAAACCCTGCTGAGATATTGTGAAAAATATTTCATGTGAGTTTCTTGCAGTTTTCTGGCTCTGTTACAGCCGTGGGTTGGCTGCATGCCTTCATAGGAGCACCAACAGGAGCGAAAAGCTGCCAGGATGAGGACTTAAACACAATTAGATTGATGTCTCTTTACAAGCTGAAACTCATGAAAAATATATGCTCCCCTTAAAGTTTAGGGTTGATCTAAGACTGTGCAGATAGCCGTTTGGACAGAATCCATCAGTCGGACAAAACAAAGCCATAAACTGCTGTAAATGTCGGTTTGGAGCGAAACCATCAGCTTCCTGTCGGAGGAGCGCCGCCTAAGAAAACAGCCTGAATGTATCTGTGGAGCCTCGCCGGCCCGTCCAGCCTGCAGATACCTGAGAAGAGGGAGGCGAGTGACAGCGAGAGGCCGTTCTGAGACACCGCCAGCAGGGACTGACCCTCACAGCCATCTGAGAGACAGAAACTACAACTCAGCACAACCATCACCACACACACGCACACATTTTTAACACCACCACCAAGCCCTGTGTCTGTGTAGAGCTGACTGCGCTGACACCGTAACACGCCGAAGTCATGCAGTTACGCAGCTCGGAGATGGCTACATTCAGACTGCAGTAGTGAGAAGTGTAGATACACAGAAACACAGTGAAACACAAGCACAGATCAACCCCCACGACCTGTGTTAACAGAACCGAAGCATGACATGTTCAGATTCTTCTGCATGTTAGTGATTAGTCCCAGAAACAGGCAAAGTGACTGCCTGGAGTTCAGAGGAAACTTTCCAGCATCCCACAAAATAATTAACTCCATGACTGTAACTGTTTAATGAGGGCAGACTTTGTTCTCTGTGTTTACAGGCCACAGTAAAAAAGTAAAAAGATCTGTTTGGTGAGGAGCGTGAAGTCAATGAGCGGATGACCTTATGAATTATGACTGTGAGAGAAACAAACTCATTCACACTGACATATAATGAATTCACGTGCTTTTTTGATTCAAAATATATATTCTTAAATATATAATTAGCTAATATTTTGGTTGGAATTTGCAGCCGTAGTCTGTTTGTGATCAAGTACAGCTAAACAAAGTTCTCAAGGTTTTATTGCTATAGTATGATGGACGTCCCCTGGAGCTTCACCGTTCCCTCTGTCTACCTCTCAGTTCACACTCCTCCACCTCCTCAGCTGAGCCGGAGTCTGACAGGCCTTGGTAGGAGTCCTGAGAGCTCCTCCTGGATCCTCCACTGTCTGTGGAATGAAAAACTGAAGGAGAGGAAGGAGAACAGAGACAGAGAAATCAAGAGTCCGGCTAATTCATTAAGCCAGAAACATGTTGATCTCGTTGAGCAGTCAATTTGCTTTCATCAAGACATCAAGAGCATTTCCAACATAACATGTCTAAATATATCATCTGGACTTGTAGCCTGTCTGTCATGTGGGGAACACCTTGTTATTTTCTCTGTAGGTAAATGCACCCATAGTTACTGTCACACCCAATGTGTTACTTTCAAAAGATCCCTCAAAGAGTCTGTTGATCGAGAGTCATGCATATAAACAGGAAACTCCAACCTCGGCCCACTTGGGAGGCTGACTTACGGTGCTGGGAGGTCGAGCAGGGCGGCAGGCGGCTGCGACGGATCTGTTGCCTTCGCAGGCGGATCTTCTGCTTGAGCTGCTGAATCTCAGAGTCACTGTCTCCCTCCTCCTCACCCTCCTCCTCACGGCGCCGCAGGTTGTACTTCATCAGCTCAATGGCTGCAATAAGGGACTCAGAAATGCTGAAATGAGCATTCTCCTACAGGACACAGACCAAAAAAAAACAAAACAAAAAAACAACAACATTATTTCACAGAGGATTTGCAGAATGTGACTTTTTCATTCCTTCCAATCAAACCTGAATTTATTAAGCTTTGTAAATCAAAGTTGACCAGCTGCCTGATGAGATGTGAATGTGAAATGTGAAACGGACCTTTTCCAGGTCAGCACAGCTGCCGAAGTCCTGCTCTGACAAGTAGCTGATGAGGCTCTGACCCTCCGACGGCTTCCTGAACATCCCATCAGACACAGTGTCGTACTGGGACCCCTCTGAAACGCACAAACCAAAACACAACCAAACACTGTCACTATTTTATTGCAAAGTTATTCAACATTCAAATTTTAATTGAATCTGTTTTAGCTTTCAAATTGAATGTTCAGGTTTTACATTTTTAAAAAAATCTTCAAATTCACCAAAAATAGTCTTACACAGGAGACAAATATCTGTGTATCTTAATAATAAGCTTAATAATAAATGTTTTGATCAGTTAGATATTGTTACTGAACCAGTTCACACACTTTCTTCATCCACAAACAGGAAATAAATGTCTTTTTTGTTCCCACATTCGTATCATTTCCTGTACAGCTTCCTCCTGTATTTTCCTGTACAGTTTTCAGTTGACCTAAATTGGTTTAACCTTGAAACAATCAATAGATAAGAACAAAAGACTTTCTATTTACAACTGCAATGATTGATCTTGGTTTCTGATTAAAATATCCCATCCTTGCTTTAAGGGCAATTACAGGAAGATTCACATCATACAATAACTCCAAAATGCGTAAAAAAAGTCAAAGAGTAGCGACAACCAATTAATTCTAAAACAAAGTGTCAGAGAAACGTGTGAACAAAATATCAGAAAACTCACGGGACTCCATGTAGAGGGAACTGGGGGTGCTGGAGTCACTGCACGGGTTTGAGAAAGGGCTGTAGTCCTTCATACAGCAGCTGTCAACTACAGATTCTGAGAGACAAACAGCCCATGTTAACAACCGCTTATCCCCTGAAAGCCAATAAAATCGATAGTGAATTCTTAAAAAGTGATGGGAACATGGTTTAACATTCATAAACGGAGCAAGGAAGGCCACTGTGGAAACACTGCTTTGATTGTATCATCGTTTTGTGTCAAACTATCAGCAAAATCTGTGCAGATGGTTCATTTTATGGTCTGTGAGGGTTTCCTTTTTAATCAGATCAGCCATGCATTGACTTAGCTAAAAAATTACAAAGGAAAGCCCATTATTATGAATGATTAAATGTGAAATTATATTCAATTATAATGTACAGCTATATATGTAAATATAGATAACTCCTGATCTAATGAAGCTTTAACATGCACATTAACTTATAACACAATTAAACACGTTATTAAAGTTTATCAATGACAGTCATTACAGCGTACAGTGCACATGAACATGATCATAACAATGCAAGTGATCATTCATGGCTTTGTCCTGAATGAAACCAACAACAACAAACAAAAGAGTAAAAAAAAAAAAACCTCAACGGCAGAAAAACATGTTTTATGAAGCTGAAGACTGAAAGCTGAAAATGAGAGGGATGGAGAGTTTTCAACACCATGCAGAGAAAAATTAAAAAGGGAAGGGTGGGAGGGGTCAAGAGATGGAGGACAGTGAAACTGCACCGCCAACCTGCTACAGGATCTTCTATTATTATGGTGATTTTTCGGTGGCCCCCTCCTTAGCACGAGAGAGAGAGAGAGAAATGGAGCAGAGAGAGAGACAGTTACCTCAAACCAAGAAGGGAAACAGTGAGCAGAGAAAGGAAAGATGTTAATCCACGAGCAGCTCCTGATCGTACACACACCGTACAGTAAGGACATCAGATTCTGACATTATCACCCAGAAATAAAAAAATTATTATAATCAATGCAGCTGCTTTTCATACACACTTAGATTTGAAAAGAAACTCAAGCGGTGACCCCCCCGTAATCACCACTTGTTTTGTTTTTTTAAACCAGAGGAAGACACAATTGGAGGAGAAGGTGGAGCTGAGTAGGATTGTGGTGTTTCCTCCAGGTTGACTTACCGTTCCTGAGTTTCTGATTGACCCCTGTGTCAGAAAAGGAGCGGGTGTGCCCTCTGGCTCCGCGGCCCGGCCCCCTCTGGCCCTCTGAGAAAGACGAGCGTCTGGGTGGGGGCAGGGCCTGGCAGCTCCGTTCCAGAGACTGGTCCGTGTTCTCGCCCTGGTCGCTGCTGTGGGTGGAGCTCTGGGACTCTCTGCGACCTCGTTGCCCCAGGTTACCGATAGCCAGGTACTCCGGACCATCATCGTAGTCGCCACCATCACCAGAGTCTCCGGTCTCTGGCTGGGGGGAGTTGGGCGTTGGAGACTCAGTTAGGGAGATGATAGGGACAGACACGGGGGAGCCAGGAGATGGAGACACGCCCGACTCGCTCTCCCCTGGTCTGGACACACAGACCCAGGGAGGCCCCAGGCCGCCGGATGAGGAGGTAGAGTCTGCGACACAACACGGAGATGAAGTTGACACCAGTCAGATCTGATTAAGTTTTTATTTTTATCCTATTCATATTACAGTTTTTTCCTTTTGGGTTATACAGATGAAAAGAACTATTCAAATTTTAAAATGCGCTTAAAAAATGGTTTGATGTTGGTTTTATCCGTTTGTTTGATTTTTTTTATAAACACATTATTCAACAACTGGGCCGTCTTCACCAACAATCAGGTCTCTGTGATTCAGTCAGTCAGTCTATTCAGTTAAAACTAGTGCACTCATAGATCTGCTGACTCCGCCCCTCTATCCATTATTAATGATTGCAGAAGAGTGACTATTTTCTCTTTAACTGCTTTCACTTCACCACTCTGGTCCTCTTTGGTGAGATTGTTTACTGAAAATAACTTTGTGGGATTTACTCAGCCAATCTCTTTTCCTAAAAGTGACCACAAAACCAGATGTGGTGAAATAGGGGAACAAACCGAGTTCAAAATTTGAAAGCTCATAACCTGAAACATTAAAGTGAACATCTCTTTAGTCTCACTTAAATTATAAAGACTAATTAATAGCCTTAAAATTAAAATCCAGCCTCTCCTCACTTGTGCTGCTGCTGATTAGGGATCCAAGTGCTGTGGTGGTCCTGCATTTATGGCTGCTGGTGACCGCTTCTCGCAGAGAGCAGTTGGAGGTGGTGAGTCTGCGGTTTAGAGTCTCTCCTCGTGGAGCTGAGTCCCGATTCCTGCAGGGTCCGACGGCCCCCGGCAACACACACAGGCTCTGGCTCTTCAGCAGACCCAGACACAGAAGGCCCTTCAGAGGGGACAGCTGGAGGGTGATAAAAGGAATTCTATTTAAAACAACTGTTAATTTAAAGCTGTCATCAGCAGGACTCATGGCAAAGAAAGAAATACATTTAAAAAAGACAAGAAAGAAAAAATTAAGCAGAGACATTAATTATCAAGGCATTTAAATAATTTCTGCAAACTCACCCCGACTGTGTCCACTTGGGCCAGCAGTTTGGGGTTGTTCTGTTCCACAGCTTCCAGACACTGAAACATGGCAGTGACGTGCGGCTCGCTCAGCAGAAAGGCCTCATCTGAGCATCAAAGGAGACAACGAGAGGAGAGGAGATAAGATAGGAAGGGCAACAAACAGAGTCAAGAGAAAGTGAAAGAGGAAAGTTTGTACGCAAGGACAGGGGGGGATGTGAAGGGAAACTGATTTTAGCCATTTCTTACTCGTTCCAGAAAATGGATAGCTCACCGTTATAATATTTCCGGGTGTGTCCCAGATGTTTGAGCAGAGGTTTGAGCTGAGCCGACAACATGTGAACCTGTAAGCTGTGAAGCAGCCAGCGTTCTGCCTTGTAGCTTTCACTGGTGCTCTGCATCCCGCTGCTCAGGACCGGCTCCAGGTGACTGAACTGAGAGAGCAGGACAGTTTAAGAAACAAAAGTAATAACTTTTAACTTGGAACTTGTGGTATCTTGTTTCGTTTTTCTTGTCCAGCCTGTTAGTTCAACTGCACCAGTATCACGGGCTCTTCAATGGATTTACTGACTGTTGTCAATGAAAACAAACAAACAACAAAAAAATCTCTTCCTCTGTTTACTATAAATATACTGTTGCTTGCGTGCAGTCTGTTTGACAGTCCAAAGTACGTCACAGGAAGGTGCTTATTATCATTTTTAATGTTCCATTCAATCCAAGAAACGCAGCAGGGATGATAACGCTGAAAATTCCTCACTGCAGGAATTTATCAACATTTATCTTCCAGTATTCTCTCCACCTGTGTGTACAGTAATTCTTTTTACTATTTAGTTTTCTCTGAAACACCCCGGCTGATTGAGTGAGAGTGGGATGATTGAAGGAGACACATATCAGCACAGTAGCAGGAGAGAGCAGGCCAGTTATCAACAAATCGTCACATGATGATTGAATCACGTCTGAGTCAGCTGAAGCCTGTCTGGGTGTTAAAAGGCGTAAATAGGATAAACAGAGTGATGACACCTGGGGTCATCTTGGTTGGGGAGTAATCTGTATGTCTTCGCTCTGCAGGCAGTTGATTGATGAACATGGAACGCCTGAGGCACCCGGCGTGTCCCAGGTTTTATAAATCCTGGCTGTAATCTCACTCTCACTGCCGACTGTACTGACAACCAAGCTAAAGTCTTTCAAACCGATTTTGGTAACATTAGAGGGGATTTATCTGTTCAAAACAACAGACAATCCAGGAAGCGCAGTGACTTTTCGTCAAACTAACAGTGTAAAGTAGGAACTACTGCTTGTTTGTTTTTTTTGCCCTGCAGGCTGATCGCTTGTCAAACTCAGGAACAAGTACATCGGAACACAAATTATTAGCTACAAGGGAATTTTGCTCTGGTCACATATACTTGTAGCTTCAACAAAAGAAAAAGAAATACCCCCATAGGACAAAACATTATTTAAATCAAAGCAGCTAGTTATTCCCCCTCAAAAGAGTTTCACAGGAACTGAAACATAATGAAGAGAATAAATGTGGTCACCTAGAAATTCCCATCAGTGTATTAATCTTTGAAAGAAACCACACAACAAGATGACTCACGATAGATATAAATAAATAAGATATACATGGAAAGATAATAATAATAAGTAAAAAGGCAGGCCACACGGTTGTGACATTTTAAAAACAGGAATTGAAATAAGTGTTTCCCCCTCAGGACCAACACCAGTTGCCCCAGTTTTGATGTGAAGCCTGATCACCGATGTAACAGTGACATTTCAGCCATTACTTCGTTTATTGGGAATCTGCTCATGATTATTCATTTATTTAAGTGTGATCAGGATCTAAAGGCTCAGAGTCAGACCACCTTAGATCCATATGTAAAGATTGGAGCTGGAAAGTTTAAGGTGCATTAAGGCACGTGTTCACATGAACTGGTCTTTGTTCCAAACTGTGTGCCAACTGAATGCTGCTCAGCTTGTAGCTGGTAGCGACTGTACCTGCTCTACGTGCGAGGCGAGGTGAGGGCTGATGAAGCGAACGCACCACACAAACGGCCAGTAGTCTCTCTGCTTGTAGTACACCTGTAACACAAAACCAGCAACCCAGATGCACAGAAAGCAGCGTCAATAAGAGCAGTAATGTGGAAATTAATACTGAGTGGAAACTGAGCAACTTTCAGGCTACATTATCTCTTCAGACAATGATTTAACAAAAGATTTTTTCTCAGCAGTTTCCCAGAAGCCGTCACGTCATTACATCGACAAAAAAAACCAAAAAAACAGCTAAGTGTCACTCTACATTTCTCCGTTCGTTGGCTCACTTGTGTTTTCACACTCACATGGAAAACACCTAAACAGACTTTCAGATATTTAGTTCTAGCTGCCGCTGTCATAGATAGCATCTGTGTTGGTAGATGACAGAGATGATGCAGTCAAAGACTTTCATGTAGACAGCAAATGAATTTTCAGAATTTCTCCCAGTATCAGAAAGCAGATCTTATCAATACGACAGTATTTACAAACATAACATTTTATTCCTATCAATGACGTCCTGCACTTTACTTCCAAGTTATCAGCTCAAGACAATTTTAATCCATATATTTTGCTCGGCCACAACAGGAGTTATCTCCAGGTCTTTTCCTCACTTGGTGACACTGACGAGGAAAAACCTTATTTTCAGAGGCAGAAACCTCGAGCAGAGCCAGCCTCGGGCTGGATGGCCATCTGCCCCGACCGGTTCAGCAATGTGTCACAGGTGCATTATGGGTAACCTGGAAACACGGAGCCAGCCGATGCTGCAGTGCGTTGGGACAGATTTTTATCAGATTTATAGGTGAAAGGCTGACAAACACTTTGACCTGCAAATCTATCAAGGACACCAGTAATTTACTGTTGTACAAATAACAGCAAATAACTCCAAAAAAGGAATATGGGGTCGGTCAGCTCTCCTGACCTGCTCATTCTTCAGTCCATGGCTGAGAATGTTGTTCATGTCCTTGTGGAGACGCTGCAGACCGCCGTAGCGTGACCACACGTTGGGGTTGTTGGTGGACAGGAGACCCTCAACGGTGGTCTTCAGACTGGACAGCAGCTTCCAGTGTTCCCTCCTGAGAGGAAAACAAGGCAGCAGGAAGATTAGGGATGAGGAACAGGGGTAAATAAGTGCTTATGTTAGCAGTGAATCATTAACCGCGACACATTTTCCCAAAATGAAAACTGCTTCTTCAGCAGATAGGGAGGAAAAAGTGAATGTATTGTCACGTTATTCTTACGTGCACAGAGAGATAAATGTTGGTGTAAATCCCCATAACATGAAGTCTGAAGTCCAGGATGTCACATTTATTTTAGAAAGCTGAAGACTCTGATACTAAACTCAAACAGATCAGATCTACATGTCTAATAAGCCATAAAATCCTGGCTCGTATCTGGGAGTTCCTCTTTTTCACCTTAAGTCAACAGGAATAGCAAGAGAGGGCATACTTTAACCGGCCACGCCATTCAGCAAGTTCTTAAATGCATCATAAAGATCTGACATCAGCACAAACGTATGGCCTTAAGGGCCAACTCTGAATCCAGGACACGTGTCTCCGTCCTGTTATCTTTTCAGGACGGAGACACCAACAACCGGTGCATTTCTGAAAACAGCAGCAGAATCACGAGTTCATAACATTCTTCACATAATGTCGAGAGTTACACATTTCTGCAGCAACAGCCATCTGTGTGTGTCAGAGGTCACCCTTTCACTGAAAACAAAGAGGATCAGATACAGATCATCATGTTCTCTGCTCACCCACTTAATGCTAATTCACAGTCATTTAACTCTAATTCCCAAAACAACATGAATATAGGAGATTATGTTGGAGGATAAAAGATGGTGAAAGGAGACAGCTTCACTTTCTCTGATCCATAAATAATTTGTTCTCTGTTAAAGTGAAACAAACACGTCAACTACACATTCATTTAAAGCAGATCCAAAGCTGCAGCTCAGTTAGTGAATAATTTAAAGCCAAATAAAAGCCGACTTCATGGAACTGCAGCTGAACTGACAGAAAGTAAATCTCCGCTTCGTTTGACAGCTAGCCACTTAGCCGTTAGCGCTACCTTGCTAACCACTGTTAGCTAAGCAGCGGGTTTATATGTTGCAAATAAAAATTTTAAAATGGAATAAAATTGTTTTTGACCCCGAAATAAAAACCTCCACAACAGCGCTGGGTTGTTACGGACTCCACCTGTCACACCTTTCGGGTGTGACAGGCTGAGCCGTGTCGTCCTGACGGCGTTATCTCCGAGCTGTCAACAGCCCGGACATGCTAGCTTGTCTTCGGCTTAGCATCGCTGCTAGCGTCGGGCAGCTAGCCGACGTTTTTGAAGTCTCTTGTCTCTGGAACTAAATTCTTCTCTTTACATTTTCTAAGGGTCGTTTTTGAATTAAATAAAGATCTGATTTTATGTGAGATGGATTGTTTCACCTTTTTTGTTGTGTCACCGCGGCTCCACCTGACTCCAGCTAGCTTAGCCTAGCCTAGCTTAGCCTAGCCTAGCCTCCCCACGGCCGGCTGTCACTCACCGGCGCTCCTCCGCCTCTCCGTCCGCCGACGACTCCATGTCCTCCGGGAGGAACCGGGCTCCGTACAGCGCCGCCAGCTCTTCGGAGATATTGCCTCTTACTTTTGTCGGGAAAACTGATTTTTGTGTTTTTCTGTTGTGTGTGTGTGTGTGTGTGTCTGCTGTCGGAGGGAGAGTCACCCGGACCTCCGCTCCTCCGCCGCCACGCCTTGCCCCATCCCCGGCCCCGAGCCGAGCAGAGCCGCCGATCAACACGGAGCAGGCCGCCTGACTGCGCTCATCCTCCGGTGGGCGGAGGAGTCGCCCTCCGCTCGGCCCACTTTTAACAACAACAATAATAAAAAGAAACACAAAACTCAACAGCACACACACGTTTCCCTCTAAAGTGGACCCTGAGCAATAATAAACATCAGAATAAACTTTGGTCAGTGCTTCCACCTGCTGGCCCTGTTATTATTATTATTATTATTATTATTATTATTATTATTATTATTATTATTATTATTATTATTATTATTATTATTATTATTGTTGTTGTTGTTGTTAATATTATTAAACAAACAGTCTAGTAGCCAAAGTTAAATAGAATCACCTTAAAATAAATGGGCAGGTATTTTCAAGGTGTGGTAATCTAACTGAAAGATTTTATTGAAATGTAATTGTATGTGGATATATATTTTGTAAATATATATCAGATTTTTTTCCAAACATGGTTCTTGACTTTACATTTATTCATTTTGAGCTCACCCTGTTGTTACCAGACTTTAACATCACAGAATGGATGGTCAATAATTGTCTGAAGAGTTGAAATGACCATTAAATACGAGCTCTGCAGCTTTGTGTGTCTAACTAAAATCCATCCGTCGCTCTGAACGGTCTTTTTCAGGGCAGATTCTTTGAGAAATCTTAATTCTGGGTAAGATTTTTGGGGAAATCTACAGCACATTAATATTTTATTGAATGTAACAGATTAAAATTTCTTTCTGTGAGTTTTAAAATGCCTTAATTAGTCAAATCTGGTGGGTTCCATTATTGTGCTACATCCAGAAGTGTTGTGTCTGCTGCAGCTGTGGAGCCACATGAGGGCACCGAAACCCTGAAGTGTGTGTTGTTGTCTCCACCAACACAAAGTCACATGATTCAGGATCATCACTTGATGGCAGTGGTGAGTCAACACAGTTTTAACAGACAGGTCATACAGTGATCTGGAGGAGTGGCTGCAGATGACTGAATGGTGAGTAATTGTCCTCTCATAATAAACACACGCACACACACACACACACACACACACACATACACACATACACACACACACACACACACACACACACACACATACACACACACACGCACACACACACACACACACACACACACACACACACACACACACACACATACACACACATACACACACACACATTGTGGTCAGTTCCTGCAAAGCATAAATCTCCACTGAGGTTACACAACACTTCCTTCCCCTCTCTGGCTTGATATTTTCTGCCACAGATAATCTGTGATCTTTTTCCTTTCTTCTCTGGAAATATTTAAGATTCTGAAATCATGACAAAACTCTCCAGAATTCATTTCACAACAACATTAAAGCGTTAAAGGAAGAACTCCGATGCTTTACTGAGGAGCACAGATGTGTTGGGGGGCAGCAGGTGCTCAGCTCTGCTTACAGCTGAAAGTAATAATGTGATCAAGTAAAATTGGTTTGATTATACCCCAAAATGAAAGTAATTAAAATGCACAAGTGTAAAATATAAAAGTGTTATTTATTTAGTTTTGTGTTATTTTATGATATAATTATTAAATTGTTGTTATTTGTCTGTTTAGATTTTGGCTTCTGTGTAGTATTAATATAATTTTTTCAGCAAAAATGTGCAATTAAGAAAAAAGTTTAAATATAATTGTAGTTTTAGTGTGTAAAAGGTATTTATTGCTCTTAAATGTTGTGAGGAAAGTAAAAAGTAGTAACAAATGTAAATCCTCAGTGTAGATAAATGTACGCAGGTCCATCCCACAGCTGTGAGAGAGTCATACGTTCTGCATGAATCAGAATGCGTCAGGACAACCGGATAATCACGTTATAGGGATGTTTTTGTTTTTTATCTTTTTGTATACATCCTTCATTCATGATTGTGAGCTGTCAGGTGACGTACAGGACACTCCCTGTTTGTACCACAGCTGTGGACAAGCTGCAGCATGAACACGAACAATGAGCAGCAAGTAGGTCAAATGTAAAACCTGTCAGTGATGCCAAGGCCGGATCATCTGGTTTGATATTTCTACAACAACGTTCCAGTTGGAGCTTGAATCTGCCTCCATGGTTGGATCTTTGATGTCGTGCCTCCGTGCAGAAGTCATTATTATTATTATTCTCATATTCATGAAAACTACATGGATTCAGAATATTGAGAGAAAAAAGCCAACCCTCGCACAGAGCCAGGAGGAATTTGTGTCTTCTGAAACCTCTTTTCTGTTCATGTCACACAATACGACACAATATGTCATTGTTGCCATTTCATTTTTGTCTGGATAACAAATAACAGTAACTTTGTAAAAAAAAAAAGGGGGGACACTGGATTCACATGGTGGCACCTGTGAGTATTTGAGTATTTCAGCTCTGGCAGGTCGGAACGTTCTCCTCATGACCGTGGGGTGGGGAGGGGGGGTTCTCATATGGTCCCCAATCCAAAGGCCTGTTGGCCGGAGTGGTTGGTTAGCTGCAGCCCCTGGATGGATAAAAGCGTAGAAGATGGACGGAGGAACGTTCAGTCCGGAAGCTGAAGCAGAAAAAATGATCAAGCATGAGAACGTGACCTAACTGCAGTTCTGAGGGATGATCCTGTTCTGCAGGGGTCTGGACCAACACATAGTCTAAAGAAGGTCAAGGGTCAAGGCTCGTCGGTGTGTATGGGGTTGTGCAGCCATTTCGCAGGTGGTTAGTGATGTTTTGGCTGATTGGTTTATATTTTATTGTCTTTACTTTGCTGATTATTTCCTTCACGTTACTTCGTCTCTCACTGCTGACTTCACTGTGCGCAGGATATTTGTGGTGAAACTCAACACTTCAGGCTCCTGCTGCTGTCAGTGAAGCATAAGTTATGATTGTGATTAGGTTTTTAATTTCTTTCAGTTGAAAAGTATGTACAATAGTCATGGTTTGAAAGGATGGAACAACAAAAGCTTGTCCCAAATGTGATGAGTCAGCTGGCACCTGCAGACAGAAACACAATGTAGTAAAACTGATTTGGTTTCCAAACCGCAGCAACGTGTTGGATGAATGTAAGGCGTTATCGTTTTACCTGATCCATTAAAAAAAAAAAAACTCTTCTTGATTACTATCATTAATTGAATTAATCACAGACAGTAAAAGTGTCATTTTCCTGGCCTACTCAGACACACATCATCTCCAACGATCCTTTACCTGTTAGCACTTTATTAAGATTTAAATTCAGATAGCCTGACAGATATTCATCTTATCTTTATGGTTGTTTTATTGTGTGATTGTGTCTTCTTGTATATTATGTCGTACGCACGTTTTATTTATTATTGCCAATCAAATTTCCCTTTGAGGGATGATAAAGACTGACGTGGAACTTAAACTCGAGGTGTGAAATCCAGTTTTTGGATGCAGGAGATGAAACTTTGTAAGCCTGCCTGGACCTGTTGCTGTTGGACCTTCTCCTCAGAAACAGATGTTATCAGATTGCTGATAATCATGCCACAGTTCGGAGGATTTGTGTCATCTTTCCACACAAGCATGATAAGAAAAGTTAGCTGTTTGAGTTGGCTGGACGGAGATGATAGTGAAGCCATTAATTGTTGTTGGTGTTTTCTTCAATTTGTTGTCTGACTGAACTAAATAAATTACTTGAAAGATCAAAGATAGTATAATTTAATAATATATGATAATAAAAGCAGGCACTATACAGGATTTTACATTATCACGATGAACTAAAGCAAGAAATGTATATTTTTTGGGTTGCTCATAAGAAAGTTGGATCTTCTCAGATAGAATGAGGAAACAAAAACAGACAAAATCGGTCTCTTAATAAAACAGTAATTTATTTCTGACTGAAAACTAAAATTGTCTGAACAGCACATTACAAGGGCATCGTTAAGATATTTCCTCCAAGGCTCAGTGATCACTTTCATACAGTACACTTGGCATGTACACGGCATCTCCTTCAAAACAGCAAAAAAAAAAAAAAAAAATCAGGAAGAAAAACGACAACAGAAGAAGAAATTAGCCCGTTTTGCAAACAGAAAGAAGAAGAAGAAGAAAAAGAGAGTCCATCCTGTAAAAGATGACTGATTGTACAGTTACCAAGCGTTTTGGTTTGGTTCTAAGCCACAGATAAAGAAACCGGATCACCTGACCACAGCAGGCGACGGCACAGGAGGCACAAAGACATGACACAGACAGGACATCCCATAATATGCTCATACACAATCCACTGGGTTCCATCTTCAAAGTGTGAAACATTTAATATTATCCATTGTTTTGTTTTGATATTGTTTAGTTGTTTGTTGATTTTTTTTTATATATACTTCTAAATGCAGCTTTCATTAAATATGTTAAAGCTGCAATGTAACAAAAACCTTTTTTTCTCTGCTCATGAAATTTATCACATGAAAACAAAAGATGGCTCGTTTTCTGGCTAACGTTTTGTACGAGGCCCTTTTCCCCTCCAGCTCTTCGTGTGTGTGTGTGTATATATATATTTAATTCATGATTTTTTCCTTTTACCTTTTTCCTCTCCTTTCACAATCATTCACAGACTCGACAGAAAAATAAGAGTGCTGGATAAAAACATGAGGTAAGAAAGTGGTTTGATTATAGATCATGCAGAACATGCAAAACAGCAACAAAATATGGGGATGGAGAGAGTAGAAAAAAATTTGTGCATTTTTTTTTAATGGGGGGGGCAGGAGGAAAAAACAAAACACAAACAAACAAAAACAAACTTACACAGCTTTGCATCTTTGGTTATAAAGTAGGTTGAACAATTTTCACAGCTTTTCATCCCAGCAACCAAATCCCCCCCCTCCCCCCCACGGAAAAAAAAATTATTTTCAATATTTTTGTTTTGACAAAGAAAGTCTAGAAAAAGTCATTCAATCATTTTCTTTATCGAAACATCCCGTCACATATTTCATATCTGAACAACAGGCGTTCTGTAAAAACCCTCCTCGCTCTTTAATACTTTACACTTTACAAAATATACATTCAACCTGGATGTCACCTAATGCAAGCTCAGCTTTAGTGTTAGCACTATTTCATGAGAGGAAAAATGATCTATCACGGAACTTATTGCCTACTTATCGAGATCTACATTTGTTGTGTCAGACTGCCAAATTTTATACCTGACAGATTCTAAAATACCAAAAGACCAAAGAGAAAGGTTTCTTTTTGTTTTTAATAAGTATCTCCATGGCATTGTTCATTTACATTATGAAAATAGCAGCCCTGAAATAAATAAACGCAAGTACTAAAACTGAACTAATGAAAAAAAAAAAAGAAAAAAAAAAAAGTATGATGATTCATGTCAAAGTACGGTGGCTGTCGAAGAAACAACACAAGCTTTTGTTGCAGCATATAACAAGGCCGGGGTGCTCGCCGTCTTCCAGCCCTGGAGTGCTGTGGACGCCCCCCCGCTGGATGTTTTTACAGGACCCTTGTCGCCACACTGGCCCCCCCTCTTCCGCCGCTTGTTGCCACAATGTGTTGAGCTCTCTGTGCACCTTTGACACCCCCCCTCCTCCTCTCCTGCACAAGAACAGCGTGCAGTTTGGTGATGCAGCCAATCGCAGGGCCAGAATAAGATGTCTGGAGGCGTGGTCAGTGTCTATATAATGCGAAGGCCCGGCGGCGGCGGCGGCGGCGGCGGCGTGCACACACTGAAGCATGGCTCTTGTGGTAAACAAAGATGTCGCCGTTGATTGATTTTTTTTTCTTTTTTCCCTAAAATGGAACAGACTGGACGCGGCGCCGAGCCGTTTGCTTTATGGAGCTAAGGGGACGGTTGTAGTTGTTGTCTTTCTCTGACAGGACCTCCCACTCCCATCCCTGGAAGGTGTGTGTTTGGGCGTGTGGACTGGGGGATCACGCCGAGGTGATGTTGGGCTGATGGGAGACGCTCTGACCCCCCTCGTGGTGAGGTAAGGAGGTGGTGTTGTTGTTTGTGACGAGCGGGTGTTGGAGCGTGCTGCTTCCGCCCTGGCTGAGCTGACTGGACAACTGGTTGAGCTGCTCCGAGTTGGCGAGGGACTTGAGCACGGCGTTCTCGCGCTCCAGCACAGAGTTCCTCTCGTACAGCTCCTTGATCTGCTCCTTCAACACCTCCACCTCCTCACGGACGGCATACATCAGATGGCTCTTCACCAAGTCCTGAGATAACACAGGAAAAAGGAAACCTCAGTCTCACATCAACTTCAGCAGCAAACTTCCAGTTTGTTGAGTTTATTGTGTTGACAGAAAAAAAAAAAAGCGGATTTTTCATCATTAATGAGCAGAACTCCTGATCAGATAAAGACAGAAACAACCCAAACACATGAGAGGAACTTTCTGTGTTCAACTTCTCTTATTTATTATTATTTTTAATTTTTAATCAGTTTAACTCTGAGCAGATCCTTCCTTTTTCAGTGAACAGAGTCTTCATTGAATCACGTCTATAATGAGCTGATTTAGAAAATGGCCACATTTTGTTTTGAATAGGATTTTTTTTTATTTATTTTTCTGTTGCATTGAGGTATCCTGACTTTGGGGATTTTACAGCTTCATTTTCAAAAGAATCAAAGTGTGGGTACTTTTCTGGTCAGACTTAATGTCGTCTTATTCAAACCAGGAAATGCTGTAGCATTCAACAGAACTGAATGTAGGGGAATCTCTCACATATTATTACATGAAATGTTCATCCAAGTGGGTTTTTAGTATCATCATCCTCTGTGAGAAAGTTACCAGAGATTAGCTGCAGGAAATCTCATTCTGAATGTGTGTCACATGACCACATTTCAGAGTTGTGGTGGTACTCACCATTGCCTGCTCAATCTTGTTGTCGATGGCGACGACGCTGGCTCCGGATGCACTGTGGAGAGAAAACAGCTTAAGTTACCACCAAGATAGCGATCTGTCATCTGCGGAGTGTTTTTGATTGATGTCAGCTCCACTAACTGCTGCAGTTAGGGAGAAAACTTGACCTCAGACTGTTCGCTGTAGGTGTGAAAGGAAAAAAAATAAAAGTCTGACAGTTTCTCGAGAATGAGATTAACAGGCACCTTCTTTCCCAAAAACAGACAGACGTTTTCAAGAGGAAACGTCACAGATGGGCCAACGCTTCAGCTTATTGAAGGAAAAAGTGTGACGTCACACTCAAAATGAAGACAAAAACATGAAGGTGAAGAAATAAGATTACACACAAGTATACAACAACTCGCCATCTCCAGATGCCCGAGAAAGTCCACCGCCATTGGAGACCCCTCCCATCCAGCGCATCACCTGTTTGACCTGTTGCCGTCTGGCAAGCGCTGCAGGTCGATGAAAGCCGCACATCCGGCCTAACAAACAGTTTCCGCCCCTCGGGCCGTCAGGGCACTACACAATCATCGACCTGAACACTTCTGTTAACGTCTCAACATGTGCACTATTGGACAACACATCCTGCTACTGTGCTATTTGATATTTTCTTTGTTGTCTTTTGTTTCTGATGCCATTGTGTGAGTATAATTTAGAAAGATGTAGACAATTTTGTTCTTATTTCCTCAGATTTTCACTGAGCACAACGTATAATGACAATACAGATATTCTCTTCCGTTTGAAAACGAGAGCTCAAACTGGGAGGTGCCGGACTGTGATTAGGAAGGAAAACAGGCAACCTCACAGGAAAAAAGGATTCTCAGATTGGAATAACATTGATGTGGAGCTGATCTCCAAGTTAAAGGTTCTTTGGGGAGAATCAGTCTGATCATAAAAGAAAATGATCCCCCACCACAAAAAAAAAATAAATAAATAAATAAATAAATAAATACATACATACATACATACAATAATAAAATAATAATAATTAGCAAAGCTCCGGAGGAAGATTTCACCATATCAGCTGGGGCTGGGATCGGTTCACAGGCTCAGATAAACCAGACTTTATCCAAAACGAGCAGGTTTGTAAACACATGAAGCCTCTTTGTTTAAACTGCCACCAAAACCACTTCCGGGCAGCTCCAGCACCTTCATCCTCCTCCTCCTCCTCCCCCCACCGACAGAAACACACAACGGCCCCCTTTATCAACAACACGCCGTCAGACTCACTCAACCTCAGAAGAACCCGGTAAAGTCCCGGACTCTGCAGGTCTTCACATCCACCCGGATCTTCCTCCGACGGGGGAAATAAAGGAGGGCGGGTCGAGGCGCTGCGGAGCCGCTAGACGGAGCTGTGGCACGATCCGACACCGGGGAGGGAACACGGTGTGCAGAGAGACCCAGAAAGGTTTGACATTTAAACCGTACACAGCAAAACAATCTTTTGGAGGAAATAAAGCGACGCCAAGGACGGAAAAACAGAAAAACACCCGCATGGTGTGAAAGGTGGGAGGGATGGATGATGATATAAAAAGGATGAAGCAAAAGTAAATAAGAAAAAATCAGCTTTCCATTAAATACAGTGAGGATTTCGAAAGGTTCCTAATTTGGGAAATTCTAATTTCTGCGTGCGTAACGGAACTTGCGCAACTTGGAAAAGTTAAAAAAAAAATTTCTTGTAGATTGATTTTAAATACCAAACAGAAACAAAGGACATACAGTTTAATGAAGCAGCAGCTTCATCTGGAGGCTACACAGCGTTTATTCACAGACACACATCCATGCGTGCCGGAGCACACGTACTGCGCGCTGTGGAGGGTGGAGGGAGGGTGAAGGGGGGGGTCTCACACTACAAACAAACACCAGACAGATGCCCCCCTTGTGGGGGAACATTGCTGGTGTGTTACATCCAGTCAGAGAAAGAGAGAGAGAGAGATAGAGAGAGGACCAACAGGACGGAACAGCTGATGCGCAAAACACCAAAAGCCTGGTGGTGCTAGGGGGGGCAGATTGGCTGACAACTGCCCCCACGGTGGCATCCAACGGAGACCAGGGTGAAGAAACACACCAATAGGTTTTCATTTAGGACAAGTAAGACACAAAAAAAAAAAAAAAAAAAAAGAGCGCTCGGAGGATGCAGAGGTTGACCGTACCTGACACATCTGGACCGGTAGGACAGCAGCCGGCCCGAGTATGTGGGTGAAGTCCCCGGAGAGCAGGGCAGGCTGTAGCTCATCCTGCAGCGCATCGTGGCTCTTCTGTGTCAAACACACGGATGTGTGTTTGACTGAGAGCAGACCGAGTCTTTACACAGAGCTCGGTCACATGGGGAGGAAAAACAGGGAGGGCGGAGCCAGCCTCTGCCCCCGCCCCTCTCTGAGCCCCAGGACCAATTACTCCAACATTAAGCCTTAATGAGGAGGCAGCCAGTGTGCCCTGGTCTCTTTTCTCCTGAGTTTATCATCATTATTATTAAAAACACAGGGCATACAAATAATAATCAAAAACAAAAAGGGGTCTGTTGGGTCTCCAAAGAGTGACGACAGCAGCTGTTGTGTAAGATCTGTTTCGGATATTTAATTGTGTCATCTCCTCAACGGTTTACAGCCATGTTAACTATTCTGGGTCATTTTAATGTCATTATTAACACAATTACAGGCAGCTGACCTGTCAAAAAGAAAAGTGAGGCGGCAGCGTCCTTCTTTGTTAACTGAATAATACTGACAGAAACTCAGAGGGGAAGTGAGGACGGTGGCTGATCTTAACGTCCACGGTGAAACACACTGAATCTACAGAGTGTGCTTCCCAAGTGTTGAGGGAAATTCAGCGTTCTACGTTACTTCATACTTCCTGTTCTCTCCCATTCCTACTAATACCGTTTCTACCCTGTCATCGAAATTATTGAGAAAGCTGAACATGTGTCAACTGCAGTCCACAGACGACGTTCAGGTCGGCACGGACGGAGCAAGCAAGTTTACATTCCACAATGAGCTCAGGCTTGTGATGTGAGGGCTGATAAACAACGTGAGGAGGAGACATTCCTCCCTTTGAACTGAGCTGTTAACACATCTGGGACAAAGAGGGAGGCGTGTGTCCTCGAGATGAGGCTGGACTTTGTTTTCAGCAATAAGACAGGCAGGTTGGACACAAACAAGATGGAGATCTGTCAGGGAGACAGAAATTTAATTTGTTGCTACTCTGAGTCCAAGTAAAACAAAGCAGGCTGTACATTTTATCTGAGGACGACATGTGGCGGTTTACATAAGGACCGCTGGCTGCGTTAACCTCAACACAGGCCTTCCCCGCAGACTGTAGCACTTCTCGTCCACCACCTCGACTTCCCTCCCCTCAACAAAGTCTGCAGGACCACATGGCAGCACATTCCAGCTCTGGACACCTCCGGCCCCCGAGGGCGAGCAGCTCCAGCCCCAGACATCTGTGACAGGGCCGCCATCGTGCTTGGACAGCACACGGCCCGCCTCTTTGGCGAGGTGCTCAGTCCGGTCCACAGGCACAGCTCCGTTTCCTGTTCTGACCGGTGAACCTGGCTTAAAAGTGCAGCTCCGTATGTGATGAGACACGTGCGGCAGCAAAAGCGAGGTCCCCTTCCAGCTCTCAGAGTTTGTCACATGATGTTTCGTGGACGTCCGAAAACCACCGGGGTTCTCCAACGGGGCACAGATGCACCGGCACACGTCCCCGGCCCAAAGCAAACAAACACTCACGGCGGGGGAAGGCAGCTGAATAAATTAGACCTCAGTGATAACCCCCCTCCCTCTGTGAGCGTATTTCAAAACAATAGCTGGAGGGCGGTTGGCGGTGGGCGGGGGAGGCTGGAACAACAGAGGAGCGCGCTCACCGGCGACTCACCGTTGAGCCGTGCAGCTCTGGAGCTCGGCGGCTCGTCTTTCAAGGTGCAGTTCAGCGGCTGCAGCAGACGAGGTCAGCAGAGCCTCCGAGCGGTTGGAGAGCAGCAGCTCCAGCCTGTCGGTCTTTTCCCCGTCTGTCACAATGAGCTCATTGTTGTGGCCCCAAATAAGCAAGAAAGAAGCCTCCGTCCATTTTGAGGCAGAAACCACCCACAAGTTTCACTCACAGTTTGGAGTTTTTAGTTGACGTCTAAAAAGGTGAAACTCCCTCAAACATACAGAGAAGTGAGAGCAGTTTTTCCATTTAAACGACCGAAAACATAAAACAACAACTGCCTGAACCTGCAAGCAAGCAAGCCAACACTAACATCCCCCTCCGAAAACAAAGAGACTAGTATTTTTACAAGGGAGCTTTTAAAACAGGCGATCTGTGAGCTCCTCATGTTTACCTGTCAGATAAATGAGACAGAGTCCTGCTGGGGAAACTTTTTCTCATTAATTCTTTCTTTATTCTTCATTTATTTATTTATTCCTACAGCTATTTAAATTCACCGGGCTGCAAATAATGACTGTTTTCACCATTGGTTCATCTTTTATTAATTCACCAGATTAAAAGTCATTTATATATTCCTTGCAGGGGGTAAAAAGGCTCCGACCAAAAGGTGGATGGCGCCTGTTGGACCGGCCGTAAAAAAACTGGACAGATGTAACGATGGAGTTTTATGGGATGGGAGAGGTTTCAATCTATTTAAATCTAAAGCTGGACATTTTTGTACAGTATTGGGGGGAAAAAATGGCTCATGTGAAAGCGCTGAGAGCTAATTTTTTTTAAATGAATGTGTGACTATATGTCCTAACATGAAAACAATGGTACGGCTTCTTCTTTCTGGATCTACAGAGTTACATAATGCTTTAATTAATAAGAAAAGCAGGAAATTTACTGTTAGATCAGATCAGGCATTAAATCTTCACATAGGAGACATTTTAGCTGTAAAATTGCAGATTGAAAATTAGATAAGAATAAGGATCTGTAAATTACCCAATCATTTCCTAAAGCCCGTCTCAGCTTATTTATTTTTCACTTCTTCAGGTATTTGCGCTGAAGACAACACTTTCAGCAGTTATCAAATCATCTTTGAATAATTCAAAAGAAGGAAATCTTTTTATGTTTTATTATCATATATGACCAAGAATAGCATTCAACCTTCTCATGGGAGTAATTTTTACTTTAAATTACTGATTGAAATCATCATCTGTCAACTACCTCGCCCATTAGCTAACCAAACATACAACCTAACAACTTAAAATGACAGTTTTTGACTCTAAATCCACCCACTAATAGCAGATTTGAACACCTACAAGACTCAAGATGAACCTCCATAGGACTTTCCTTACTATCTGGACATTTCTGCTGAAGCCTGGGTAAAATGATGAATTCGGAATGCTATCAAAACACTTTTCATGATCCAAACCCACAACATGAGTATTGTGAGAAACATGATTTGAAAGGAACACTTGACACTCCCCAAAGACGGGATCAGATCTGAAAAGGGAAGAATCTCAACTAACTGCCTCCGTACCTTACTGTGCCAAAAAGGTACAAACAATAACGACAACTGCAGGACGCACAACGCATGTGATGGATACTCCACGTATGGTGGATTATTGGGATGCTGTATTGTCGAGACCACAGTGACAAAACAACAGAAGGCAGACTTTAGGGAGCCCTCCTCTGGGGATGGAAGTTTTATTCACCCACAACTAAATCAGAATCATGAGTAGGAATGTCTGCTGCCACCAAGCTTAACAGTAAACAGCTCAGAGGAACTGTCCCACTCACACCCCAGCCTCTTACGTAACCCCTGGACTTGTGCACACACGTCACCTTGTTTTGCATACATCCCTTCGTGAGGTGTCGAAAGACTGCCAGTCCCGTCCTCCGCCGAGACACTGACACCTCTGGGTGGATGACGGACAATGGATGAGCTTTCGCCATCAGTCTGAATTTAAACGGCTTTGGGGTGGGGGGGTGGGGTCTTGTTTTAGCCTGTCTAGAGGCTAAAATAACTGCCAGCAGGGATGTTTGTTCATGGATGTGGAGCCATCTCTGCTCTTAAAGAAGTGATGAAGACCTGCAGCGTAATGTGACCATCAAACTCCATGTGCAAACACGGGAGGGGGACCCCGGGCAGGGGGGCCTGAAGCCTTAAATAATCACAGTCAAAATGGTGCTCAACAAAAACCAGATCCTGAGCCCGGAGATCACATTTCACTACTTTTTCCTTCGCCTCCCTGAGCGGTTTGAGTCTGCGCCACTTCATTTGGCTCAATGTGGATCCAGACCCCCACTGGAATGTGTTAAAAGTAATAGTCCCGGGGCTTTAATGGGAAAATCCTGGCACCTCTCTGTTAATGAGCCTCTCTATTCAGGAGCATTTATCAGAGGATCAAGGGGTTAGGCCGCATTCAGACCCCAGCATTAACATGCAGCTCGTGGACAACTCAGTTCACACCTGGAGTCAGGACACGTCCCCCCCATACACATCTGGAGTGACCACTTAGGTCTGCGGTCCATACGCAAATAAGCAGGAACATCATTACTGTTGGCACAGATCAAATGAGTTGCTTCTGTTTTTAGCCAGAAGACAAACAGGTCTGTTGTGTTTGTTCAAAGGAATGAATGAACGCACTGAGACTGAGTTTATCCATTTTAAATAATGGAAAGGCAGGAAAGGAAAAAAATAAAATAAATAAATCATAAAATAAAGGAAAAATCAATGGAGTCAATGCTGTTAATGTGGTGGGTCGCCAAAGATTAATCAATCAGGGGAAACACAGAGGAGTAGAAGAAAAAACATGACATCAGAGGAGGCGGTCCTTCGGAGTGACACTGAATGTGACCCTGAAAGTGGTCTCAAAGGATCAGATCTCAGATGTGCCCTTTGCTCTGCGTCCACCCATGAGGCTGGTTAACGTCTCCAGCCTCATCTGGACGTCCTCTCTGAACAACAGGGTCTGGGTCGGACCAGTGTCAGGCGCTGATACAGATTTCTTTAAAAAACAAAAAAACAAAAACAACTTTATCAGGAAAATCAGAAAATTCTTAATGTGGCTCTAAAAGGGTTTAAAAAAAATGTAATTAATGGTTTGCTCAAATGCTTTATGGACATTTTTAGTACTTGACAGAGAGATTTATCATCTGATCATTCAACAGTAAGAATAAGCAGAGAGCCAAATGAACTTAAAAGAAAAATGTGAAATTCAAAGTTGTCATGGTCGGTCATGTTTGTGCCATTTGACCCTCTGCGAGTCCAGTATGGCTGTTTAATGGCTAACATACCCCACATAACCGTGGGCTAATATAGCCTGTGGTAATATCAGGTATCTCCCAGGTGTCCATGCCTATAACCGTGTGTGAAGCAACACTATGCTGAAAAGGCCGAATGTGTGCTAAGCAAACTTTTTTTATAGATAAACAAAAAGGTCGAGTGTCAGCGAAGTTTCCAAAGATAAATTTGACAGGATGAAAACGCTGCCACCACACAGCGCCACCTTTCAGCCACAAGTTCTGTGACGCAGGCGGGTTAAAAGGCTTTTTTGATGATGGTGATCTCGGGTTTAAGAGGTGTTTGTTAAATCTGGGAACATAATGTCAGGGCACGTCTATCAAGGATTTGCAGTTATCCATTTGGCTGCAGGGAGGTTCCTCCTGTACAACCGCTGAGTTCACTGAGGATATGCCTCACAGCCTGTTGGCAATTGCATGTGTTTTTGTTGTTGTTGATGTTTTTTGTATGCATGTTTTGCTTATGTAAATAGGCAGGTCAAAAAGTATTTGTTCAATGGTAGAAGATACAGCATGGAGGCAAAAAATAAGCCGATTGGGGAGCTCACTGGAGCAGCTTGTCGGGATGTCAAGAGTTAAATTGCAGTTTTCGCACATTCAACTCTCCCCATAATGAAATGCTTGTTACTATGTCATAAACACTGGCTGCATACCCGGTCTGGAGGCAAATAACCCTCGGTGGCTAAGCGTGGGGTCGCTGATCTGGTGCCCCCCATCCAAATATAAATCTGTCTTTTCTTTATTGTCTGTAATCATAAAGTTGGTGGGCAATAAACGGACCGCTGCTGCTGGGGACAGATCACGGCCACACAATGAGCCCGTTCAGCAGATTAACAGATTGCTTTCCCGAGGTGTTTAAACTTTTAATTTAGTTAGTCCAAACTAGATTAATGAGATGTATGGGATCGAATCAGGGTCACGATTTACAGCTTCAGATGTTTTTGTTTTTTTTGTTTTTTTTAATTACTGTTGTTGTACAGGTGGTTGTTCATCTGCTTGGTAAACGTGTGGGAAATATCAGATTGTGAAGGTGAAGAGTTGCAGGAGAAGAGAATTCAAACACAAGTTACTGACACTGAATGAATGACAGTAATTAAAGAAACACTTTTGTGAGTGCAAATACAAAAACAAACAAGTGGGAAAGGTTCCCATAACGTGTGACACATTAGCGTAACACACCCGTAACACCGTAACACGCGCTTGCTTTAATATCTGGGCCAAAAGTTCAGCCCGTTGAGAGCCACATCGAGGCCTTTTCTTTTAAATGAGAATAACCAAAGAAAAGTTCCTCTCATGTTTTTGGATTGTTCTAGAGCTGATCTGAAGTAATGATGAAAAATCAGCTCCAAATATCTGATTGCTTTTATTCTGTCAACACAATTAATTCTGAAACGGGCAGGACTGATCCAGAGACTCTCCGATTGGCTGTGACATCACCCACCAGAGCCAATAGGAGCGTCTGATGTAGAGATGTGAGTCTAAACGTCACTATCAAAGATGGAGGATGAGAATGGAGGGATAGAGACACAGAAGCAAAGCAGCAAGAGCTCCAATCAGTCAGACTGATCCAGATCTGAACTACCTTCAGTCATTATCTAAAGTAAGTAAGGAGAAAAACCTCTGCGGAGCTTTAACCACGACATATTTGGAGGAACGTTTGCTTCCATGAGCTGAACGGAGAGTTAAAAATGTATGTTTCTCTGTTTAAAATCTGTACTCACATGTTCATGAAAGATCATTTTTGCACAAATTTTACTGTAATTATTTACAGTGACAAATAAAAAAAAAAATTGTAGGAGATCAGGTTTAAAATGTATACTTTATTCCTGACTTCATCACATTATGACTTATTTGAGCCCTATATAGCTCCGGCAGACAGGTAGGTGTTTTGATGCTAACAACAAAGAAGAAACTGGTCAAAAAAATCTCTTGGATGTTTGTGCCAAAGAGATGTGGAGCTGAAGTTTTACATTTTTTCCACAAAGCAATCACTTTTAGGAATGCTTCTTTAAGCCCTCAAACTGTTTGCAATCATGTGTCCTTCACAACCAACAAGCCCAACCTTGCCGGAGAGTTGGCGCAGGTCAAAAGGAGTTGGAATGAGGCGGCTCCCTCAGGTTCACCTGCGGTGAGATTGAGAATCTTTTCTTGAATAAAACTTCACCATGAGTTACGGAGCCCGGAGGCAAACATGAGCTGGACGGAGAACAAAAAGGAGGGCTGGATGTTTCGCCAGCAGCAACTACACACTTGCACAACTGCTACTATTTCACATAAACATCCATCTCATCTGGACCAGCTTTGTGTTTTTGGATCAAGGTCTGTGATGCATTTCAGCACGCTGCACCACGTTCACACACTTCGACTCGTGACAGTTACAGTACATTTCCATGTCACATATGTTTTTATTAGTCACATAAATCAAACACTGAAAAAGATTAACACTTTTGTTTGCAGCAATGAAAACAATAATTGGAAAAAAAGGTGCGGGTTACATGACATCCCTCAATAGAAACCACAATAAAAATGTAATAAAATTCTAAATAGATTATCGTAATTTTCCTTGGTGCAGCACTGTTGGTCATTTTTAATCAAAGGGCAAATCTAAGATGTAGTAATCATTTGGATCGGAGCAGCTGAGTCAGGACTCTCACTACTAACTGTCCTGTTGTGCTGAAAATCTGGCAGATTACACAGAAGTGATGCCCTGCGGCTCTCAACAGGATCCCAGAGTCTTTGGACCCAAACTAAGAATTGCTGGCTCAGACGGCATTGCAACGTTTTAAACGCTGATTCAACTTTAAAAGACTCAAATGTGGCATGTGTGTGACATCCATGGCAAAGAATCAAGACCTCAAACAGCCTCCACAACAACCCACATGGGAACAGAAAGTTGTTGTGACGAATATGAATATTACATAATTGGCAGTCAAAAAAAACAAACAATCCAATCCAAACAATGGCCATTCATCTTCTGACAATCATGATGCTTCTCAGCAGGTGCTCAGATGCTTTATCACAATATCTACTGTGACAAACACTTAAGTGGAAATGACTCAGTTAAACCCTCCAGGGTTCCAGCCAACAACTATTTTCACAATAGATGATTCAGTTTTTAAAGCAAAATGTAAAATTTAAATCATGAAATGTTCATCACAAATAGATCTCTTGATCACTTCAAGCCCAACACATGTAGATGTGCAAAATCTCCCCATCACAGGGTTTCCAGATTCCCCCGACAGTGCAAACACATGCACATTATGTTAATTAGTTGACTCTTAATTGCCCATGAGGATAAAAAAAAAAGCACTCCACTGCCTTTATCGATCAGTTTAATAATAGGGTTGTTTGGTTTTTTGGCTCACTTTTCACTTCTATTTTTGTGCCTCTTATATGCCAGACCAAATTCTTTTGCCTAATTATTTACAGGTTAATTTTGAACTACATTAATTAACTAACAGCCCTACAGTGACAAAGATGATGGATGAAGGGATATGCATCAGCATGTCAAGATTATTTGAGTGATAGCATTTTACACAAAAAGTCCCAACAACCAAGATGAGTGTTGTCACCGTCCAACTTTTGCTGATTCAGAACTTTGACGTTTAAAGCAAGAATTCCTTTTAAAATAAATATTTCAGAGAATGTTACATCATTTAACACAACCTCTGTCATGTTATCTCAGTGTGATCTACTATTTGCAGTGCTAAAAGCCCCTGGCACTGTGCTGCAAGCATGCCGGGTGAGAGAAACCCGAGCAGAGTTTCCTTGTGACCAGCAGAACGGATATACTCCAAGGTATCACAGAGCCCTGAAACTGGGCCAGATCAGAGCTTTATGGGCACTTCCTGCAGTGCCATGCGCTCTTCATGCATTACACACTTTCAGTCGCAAGAACACCCAGCCCCAAAGTCTCTCATTTTCTTTTAAATTTGCTGAGGAAGTGAAATAAAGATTAATTCATGCCAGTTTGTGAATGCAACAGTATAATTCTTGATTGCATAAATTTATACCAGTAAAACCACCACGTCATAATTTTACAGCACATTCAGTTCCCTCTTCTGCCGCCTTCGCCTGGCATTTTATGTGAACAAAAGAGTTTTTAAAAGAATAATGAGACCTTTGGTCAATCTGAGAAAGAGCTACTGATCAAAGTAAAACTGAATTTGAATGCAAGTGTTCTGTTGCTAGTAAAGTCATGATGGCGTCATACTGTTTGTTCAAAGAGCAAAATAACAAGTTAATTTTCTTGTAAGGTGCGATGAGGGTGCAGGGTCTAGGTTAGCCAGCCAGTCCAGTCCAGACCAAACCAGACCACAGACACACACTCACATGTGAACACACCCAAGCTCATACCTATCGTTGAGTGGCTTCGACCCTCGTATTCTGCTAGGCCGGAAAGCCTGGTAGAAAGCTGTGGACGGGTTCCTGCATTTTAAAGGGCGAGGAAACAGAGACAGAAGAAACATGAGAAAAGGAAGAGAAACGTGTACACTGACAGAGACATGCTGAAAGAGAGAGAGAGAATGTGAATGAAAGGGGAGAGGAAGTTCCTGAATCACACTGAAAGACCAGAGGAAATGATGATACAATCCAGATCGCCTTGTACTATTCAGAACTGACATGATGTGGTAAAACCAAGATGTCACAGGGGCAATTTTCCAAGTCATAAGCAACTGTGTGAAAAGTTCAGTTCAATTGTAATTTTAAACGACAGCCGCCACCTAAACATTTCAGTGCTAATGCATCAGTTTTGAAGGAGGGACAAACTGAACGCTTAACAAAATCAGTGTTTACCTAAAAAGCCTGGATGTTATTCACAGAAAACTGAATTCGCTTGTGAGCATTTTCTTACTAAACCCAAAACAGCATTTATAATAGAAGGCAACACGCTCATGTAACTGGTAATAACCTAAAGAAACAATGCAGAACAAGGCAAGGTTGCTGTTTCCCCCACCCAGATAAACCCGCTAATAAATATAGATTGATTGTTCAAAAGACGCAGAACTGCCAGAAGTGATGCCAACACAAGTACAGTGGCATCACAGCACGTCAACAGGCATCCTAGCTGGTTCATCCAGATTTTGTCTTTACGTCAATGTTGAAAAGAGGAGCTGATAAATGTCTATTTGACCACTAATGCGGATTTCTCTGTTATCTGTTCATTGCAGACAAAAGCCTGATGTTAGTGAGTCTTAGTGGGATTTTTTTTGACCCGTAGAAAACGAGCTTCACCCCCCAGTTGACCCGGACCAACTGGTTTAGAGAGTAGAAAGCAAACTTCAAAACAGCAGCTGAGGCTGGGTAACATTTTGAGCCACATCAAATATTTATCAGCTTTTGGGTATTTTCTAACACATGACGTTAATAATATACCCATTCATAATTTGACCTGACTCCAAATCTCAGTCTCAGATATCTGAGTCTACACAGACTACTTTCAATTAACTTCTGACAGTTTAACCAGAATATCTTTACACATCAGAAAAGCATTTGTTTTAATACCTGCTTTAGTTCTTATGAAACTTTAAATGGTTTTGTACACAAGCTAAATTCTACTAAAATCTTTTTATTTGCCTAAAATGAAGGTCTTAGATTAGATTAATATAAAAATGTTTTAAAAACCCATAAAAGCAAGAAACATGATATTAAAAATGGCAAAGGAAGCCCATTAACACGTGCAAGAGATAAGGAGCAAATTAACAGTCAGACAATTACACGGTCCTGCTGGGTTCAAGTTCATGTCAGTCAGCCCGCCTGTCAGCACAATAACTGTAAAACCTTCATTCTAACAATAAGAGCAAGGGGTGGTCGGCAAATACCATAAAGTGGGACAGTTTTTTGCTGGTGGACTGGAAAAGAAAAAACAAAGGAGGTGAAAGGAATTAATTTATGAAACCAGAAGAGCAGGGATAATACTACGATACAGGTTGACTGTCACATAGTGATTTACGGCTGATTTGCCTTATCTGAGCCCGTGACAGATTTACCACTACCACACCCCACAAACAGCAGCAGCGCAACACTTTGAGTTTGCTCATAGACTATTCAGATGGTGTAAGTTTAAAGGCCTCACAAACGACCAATCAACACGGCAGGTGTGTCACCGGGCCAAAATACAGATGGCAGATAGATTAAAGGAAAAGAAACCAAAAGGCGGTGGAGGTGTGATGTTCCAACATGTGTCTCCAAACTGCTTTAGTGCTCCATGTCATAAATTCTCCAAGCGACCTTAACTCTGCTGAAGGGATGAATCACATTCGTCCAACAGGACGCGTCCAAATTTGGTCTTTTGCTGAAGGGGGGTAAAGAGAGCAACAAAAAATAATCAGTCACCTCGAAGACCATTAAAACCATCTAAAGACCATGTAGACGCCTCTAGAGGAAACTGTAAGACCTCCAAGGACCGTGCAAAGACCACTAGAACCTTTTTAATGACTCGATACCTCATAAAACCATCTATGGAACATCATTTATGACCATGTAAACCTTTTGTAAAACCACCTGGACGAGCCGAAGGACCCCAAGAACTGCAAGATCCTCATAAAGGATCTGTAAATAAAATATTGAGTGAAAGGCTGTTATTTAAAAACCTGGGAGTAGAGCTGGGAAAAAAAAAAAACAAAGTAGGCATGGGGTAGTTCCTTAGCTGGACCCCCTTCAGGCAGCATCATTTATATTTACTACTGCAGGTTAAACTCTACACAGCTGAACAGCACCGTTTGTGGTTGATTGGCTTCAAACACTATTTATTTATTTTTACTGTTGGTACTTCTTTTCTCGACATGATTAGAAATTATCTTCAACAGCATGAAGTGAGGAAAAAAACGACCCTTCCATTTGATTGCATATGGAGCATGTGAGGAAGTCATGGATGGCTATCACTCTGTCTCAATGGATTGCAACCAGTTCTGCATTTTCACACCTCACACTCAAACGTTCTTTTGTCCCATGATAATGAAAAGGAACTAAGGAGTCACTGCAGGACATCCAGGGACAGAAAAAAACAACTGAGGATGAGAGAAAGTTCTCTGAAATCCATTTCAATAGAGCGGAACAGAGGACGTTTAAAGTTTAAATGTTTGTTCTAACTGCTAATGTTAGCTGTGTAGAAAAGTCATGCTGAACATCAGATTAGCTCCAGCTGAGCGGTCCACAACATCAGCAGTGGTCACAGCGCTGTTCAACACTCAGATTAACTCGGCAAATGCTTGTGCTCAAAAGTCGACATGAAAAACATAGTTCATTAAAGTTCATTAATCACATGGATGACTGAAGACCGCCGCTTGTTCTGACTCAATAAATAAACACATTAACACTTTAATTGTCCCCAAAACTGTCATGCTCTGTAGATCTAATGAACAACAAACACATTTAGTCTGATCTAATTTTCCATGATTAGTATTTGATGTCGTCTTTGTCCCAAATGATCGGGGACTGATTAAAAACATCTGGGGAGATCACATTCTTTTAATGCCATTTTCTGACGTGTTATTCTAACAACATCGAATATAAAACAAGACCTCGACTTTGCTAAGCACATTTTAAATCCTGACACGTTTCACCCTCGACTGAATGTTGCTGGGTGAGTCTTCAAGTTCAATAACTAAGTGTCTTATCTGATTGACCTACAGCCTTGAGTAAAATGTAGAATAAAACGTGACTGGTGCTCTCCTGCAACCCTTAGGTAATAATTTAAAAGGTAGTTATCTCACACGCTGACTGATGTGCACATCTACACTTGATGTAAAGGTGAGTTTTTGTCACTCAGAGTTCGAAGTGACTGGTTTTTCTTGCCCTCGCTGTTGAGAGAATACCTGCAGCGCCTTCAGCTCAGGCCACTGCTTGTTTGCACGACTCCTGAAACAGCATCAAAATCAAAATGTGATGTTTGGTGAGTATTACAGGGCATGTACAATAGGTCCTCTGTGTCTATATGCCTGACTGAATGTGCAGAATCCACTATCTTTTAAAACTGCTTTAGAGCTAAAAGCTGAAATTGTGTGTGGTTTCTTCATGGAGTTTTCACAGTAATTACAGGCAGAGCTAAGAAACACAATGATACTTCTCTGTTGCAGCTTGTTTACAGAACTAGTCTATCATTTTACACAAACACAGCCCAGCCGATTGGATTTAAGATCCCCCATTCAGGCTGGATATTCTCCCTGCCCTGATCCATACAATTATAACTTATTATTCAGAAACCGAGTATTTACATTATTCGTTCAGGATAGAGCTAAACTTTCTGTACAGATATATTTGTGGTTGAAGACATTATGAGCTCCATTAAAAAAAAATAATAAAAAAAAAGTAATAGATTGAACAAGATTACTGAGAAAAAGTCAGAATACCACCAAATGAGAGACTGTTCTCTGGTCTCGTGATTTGTTTTTAAGGATTTTGGCTGCAGGCACTGCTGTCAATAAAGCAGCTAAATTCATGTCTCAGAGTTTTACCTCACCTGTCAACTACAACATGCAAAACCACAGATTAGGGGGGTTGGGGATTGTTAAAGGTAACGTTTGCTCTAATGAAAATAGAAACCTAATAAATACTGATCTTCGACAGAACATGCGTGTTGACAAATAATTTGCATATGACCAGGCACTGAATTATATAGACTTTGCTGTAACTAGGTCTCAGCTCAGATTAATTCCTATGGGAGATTTTGGACCAGCATGCGTCAGTAAACACCAAATGAAGGAGCGTCTTTTAGAGGGATTGTGTTTGATGCTCCAGTCGAGTCTAATACCCCTTCTTACAGCAAAATTAGCAAGTATAAGCAGGTTTTTTTTTAACGCAACTGAAAGTGACAGATTGACCCCATTTTCACTGAATTTGCCTTTCTACTGAAAAAAAAAAAAACCTGGAGTTTCTGTGATACGCTTTGATCAGAGATCGTGTGCGGAGAAGGAGCGAAAATTTCCACTGATGCTGATCTGACCTGGACCCAATAAATACCTGGTGATTCAATCATTTGATCTGGATCAGACAAAAATCCAAAGTTAGCAGTATAAACAGGAGACACTTGTAGTGTCCCGTTTCATTGAAGCTGTCCCGGAGGACTGTGTCATCTACAACAGAAGGTCCTTCAATTTTTCACTCATTTGCATTTGAAAGTTTTCTATTGTTGCACAACTTGATAAGCAATGGAGTCTAATTCTGTACATTGCATGTGATCAAGCTACAATGACAAGACAGCTTAAGAATGTGCCAACTCCCCACAGGGGCTCAGGAGCTTATAAAAGCAAGTATGCCCATTAAAATTCCTGCACTATGACAGATTAATAACATGAAGGATGGAGGCTCAAGCGTGACTTTGTCTGTGGAGGCCTGTTCAGTCCTTAAGATGTCTCAGAAGAAGCTGCAGTATGGACCTAAATGAGTCCACACTCCCTAAGGTCACTTGAGGAAAACTCCTGCTTTCAATAGAAAAGCACAAAAATCACATTCCCTTCCTTGAAAATAAAATACAAGATGTCTTTGGTCCATATAGTCAAGCATACAGTCAGTCTGTACGGCAGCCTAAAACGAGACTGGGTGCAAAGACCGGGGATCTGAAGTTGCAGGTTGTTTTCCTTTTGATGTTGATGCTTGGACATAGAACTGAGCAGACTTTATCCAAGCTTGGAACGCCATGTTATACGTAAAAAGAAAACAAAACAAAACCTCTCCCTGTTCATATAGCACAAGGCTGTGAGACGAGGCAGAGGGAGGCTGAATAAACTGGATGGTGGGATGTGCTGTGACCCGGCAGTTAGAGGAGGTTCTTCTCATAATGCAGTGATTAGGAGACGCCGTGGGAGAGAGCGAGAAGGAAAGGCTCCTTGGCAAACAGGGATGTGACCCTCTGCATGGGGCCAAGCCTGCAGCCATACTAGGGTCAGCCCACTTCCAGCTGTGCAGCTCACCACCACTGACAACACTCCTCCTATGGGAGCCTAAAGCACAAAGAGGGGAGTCTCATTTGTGACTCAACTCAATTGACTCGAAACATCAACGACATTAAACGCAGCAGGAAAAAAAAAAACAAAAAAACTAAAACTGGCAAATATGTAAAGTCCATGAAAGATGAGTGAAAATATGTCACACTGGTGCGAGCAATTCTGGTGCGCGGAAGGTGCTAATTTCTGCTCAGCTTACACATAATTGTTACCATGAGCGCAGATGAGTCAGTATAATTCAGGATCTGGGGAGGCTCATTCAGCCAGAAGGAAGTCGATAGCGCCGGCCCGGAGCTGCGACGCCACCCAACCTGCTCAGTTTCACGCAGCACAACTGGAGTTCATTGACTCGTTCGGTTAAATAAAGTGTAGAATTGGCTCCTGAAGCGTGACGCCGGCCCAGTGAGCGCGGCCTTATTGGTCTTCAGGTCTGTTTCTGTCTAAGCTTGTTGGCTGCTCTTGAAACTGGCCCGTCACTCTCCATTGATTCTGCTGGGGGGGCGAGCAGCAGAGCCAGGAAACTTTGGTGCAGCTCAAAGGATGTATACACAAAATAAAAATGTAAAAAATGATGAATACCCTAATGATTTAAATTTGCATAAAAAAATAAATAAAAAAAATCACATCGTATTTAGAGCGTTATTGCTCAAGATTGGTTTGAGCTACACGTGGGGTTTTTATTCCTTAGAAAATCAGCTCTCTCTAACATTTGATTTGTTATTGTATGAAACTGACTTTAGTGGATAAACTCACGAATGAAGTCAGATAAGGTTTGTATCAGTCTGACCCTTTGCTTTAACTTTATCTTCTCAGCCTCCATCTCTGTCATGTCTCCACATTGGACACTCCTATATTACGTTATATATCCTGTATTTTTCCGATCTCAGTAAGGAGAAGTTGGTCTGAGTTTATTGTGTTGACAGAATAAAGACAATCAGATATTTAGAGCTGATTTTTCATCATTACTGCTCCAAAGAATGAGCAGAACTCCTGCTCAGATGAAGATAGAAACTTCAGATCAGCTCTATAACGACCCAAAGACATGACAGGAACTTTTTTTTGGTTTTTCTGTTTCACACAGTTTTTATCTCAAAAATAAGGAAAGCTTCATTGTTCTTTGCACTACTATCCCCTGTTACAGTGAACAGACTCTTCATTGAGTCACATATATAATTAGCTGAGGTTGAGCTGATTTTGAATATGTGGAGACTTGGAGACATTTTTAAAAAGATTAAACAAAGGCATGATAAAAATGGAAAAGCCTTAATGTGAGTTTAAGCTTCAGTAGTTTGTTGACTCATGGGCACAAACCCAATAAACTGGTTGAATATTATTGAGTTTGTTCAAGTTGAACTGGAACTGTAATATACACCAGACTCTATCACATAACTTCATTTTTTTATAGTTGGGTCTGAGATGGAAATTGGGCAGAGCAGCTTGTCTCTTCTTATAATTTTTATGCTAACATGACCACATTATCATGCAAGATCCCATAAGGAGCCTTCTCGTCTGGATATTCAACTGTTATTACAGCTGTTCATTTTAAATCAAAGTCCCCCCAGCAGCTGTACAGCTGGTTGCCTGGGCATTCATAAGAAACACTAGCAGATTCCTGTGACAAATCACAACCAGCTCCTTTTACATACCGTACAGTGGGTGTGTCCTACAGTAAATCTTTCTCAATCTAAAGGTTCCTCTGCTACAGAAAGTACATTTAGTGCCATTATCTTTGTATAGCAAAAGAGGAATCACATGAAAAGATAAGGCTGCTGAATTTGGCAAAAAAAAATGTATTGGACTGTTGGTTACGTTACACCTTATTAGATCTGATTTTGACCATATGTGTTGAATTACATCACTGATTCGGGCCTGAGAATATCGAGAACATCTTGAAAAGGGGGAGAAAAAAAACCCTGCCTATAATAAACTGCATGTCATAATATTTTAGAGACACTGGCTGTCAATAAAACCAAGAAATTAATGTAAAACAAAGTGAAATTCAGCATTCAGGTATCTCTACGTAGAGAGAGAGAGCAGCAGCAACACAGCAGGCGTGAACACAAACTGCAACATGTATGTGTGTGCAGATCACCGCTGGTAAAACAGGTAACAACAAAAAACAAGGTAGTGCTGTTATAGCTCTGTTCAACAGCAGAAGTTTAACTCAAGCAAACTGAACTCCAGTTGTCCTGTGGAGACTCCCACAGTCCCCAGTACTGGTTATGTGTGGCAGTGTGCCAGTGAATATCAGTGTTTTAGTTCTCTGGTGGCCTTTCAAAGAAACTTTCCAGGGATTGTCACACTATCCAATACGTTTGTTGCAGTCCTGATAAAATGCCAATGCGCTGCCCTTCCCAGTCTCAGCTGCCGCCCGTCAGCTGAGGTTAACTCAGTGACAGCACAGGAAGCGACAGCAGAATATTTTCCGTTGTTTGGTATGAAGCTTTTTTGGCTGACCTCTTTCTGGTGGTGGCAAACGGACAGAAAGGCAGAGCACTGCACACAGGGAGGGGAGCCGGGCGGTGGGGGGTGGGAGTAAAAGTAAAAACCAAAAAACAGCAGATCCATGTGTAAAAATCAAGTAATGACTGATAGGACATTGAAAAGTGGCCCCTCAGTTGACACGCGTTACTTTGAACCCACGTTTCCCAGATCTGTGTGGGATGAGAAGGAAGGTGAAATGTTGTAACATGTTAAACTTAGAGCTGACTCAGACGAAGAAAACAGACATGACGGTGTGAAAGTTCAGCCTGAACCAGTTATCACATCTCACCGTGCTGCTGACCGGGAGGTTTAACAGGACTCAGGCTGGTTCAACATCTCTTCAACGCAAACAGACTCAACACACAAAAATCAATTAAAGAGGCCTCTGATACGTTATGATTATTATTATGACATCTATTGTGAGGACATCTTGGGCTTTTAGACCTCTCAGCATTTTTTACAGATGTAGTCAAAGAGGAAAGAGTCTGATTCACAACCATGATTCAATAAGATCAACCAAGAGTGGGGAAAATAATTATTTCATAAGGGGCAAAAGTCTGTCTCTCTCACGCTCACACGCTCACTCACACACACACACAATCACAGGATGCTGTGCATTGGAAGTGAGGAGATACATTTTATGATCTGGTTGATCTCAGTGATTTAAAAAAAAAGAAAAAAAAAGAAACGCTTGAGCACTTCTGACAAATCCATTCTGATTCAGCAACAAAACCAAACTGCCATCTGTTTAACGCCACCACCTCAAATGAGCAAATTAACTGTTATCAGTCTGCACCGCCATGATGACTCACGTCCGCTTCCTTGCAGAAGTCAGTTCATTTTGAGACACTGGGGGAGGTTTGTGAGGGGGTTTAGAAAGTGGTTTAATGCCTGCGAGAGGAGAGACACTCGAGACTTGAGAAAGAGAAGAGGAAGACAGACAACGGAGGAAGCATTAGACAGAATACGAAAGCGGACATCAAAAAGCAAAGCAGGAAGTTGAGGTTCTTACAAACCTGCACCTTTCTCTGCTCAAGATGGGGGGAACAAAGCGCCAAAGAGTTTGCATCGTCTGTGTGGATGTTGTTGCACCTCCGTTGGTCTCATGTTCACATAGAACTGAAACTGATTCATTTAATCAGGATTTAACTGTAAGAACAAATATCTATACTAAACTAAATCATCCGTCATTGAATCATCCTGTAGTTATCTGAAGATGCCCGGCCTTTAGGAGGCGTATTGCTAGGATATTTTATCCAAATGCCTGGGTCTACGGCTTAAATTCATTCTGACAAATTAATTTTCAACCGCAAAATGTCTCACGAGGCAAATAAATTTGTCATTCTATACTCGCCGGATTTAAAAGGACGATTGTGGGTCATTGATAGACTGACAAAATCACAAATCCATGTGGATTAAGGAAGAGTCAAGGTTTCTCGTAATTAGCTACCATCTCAAACTACAGTGAACAGAAGTCTTCATTGAATGACATATATAATTAGCTGAAGGTGTGACAGTGGAAAAGCCTTAATGTGTCTAAAAGGCTTAATAAACCCAACTTAAATCAACAACATATCAACGTCAGCTGTCATCAATTTTAATTACTATTGGCATGAGACTTTCATATTTCAACCTTCATATTCTCCAAACCAGCCTTGGATTTGTCCCGGCAGGGATTTAGACTTCTGCACACACAAACACTTTCACCCCTTTAAGAAAGAGACCAGTAGGATTTGGAAGAAAATAACAGGTTATGTTTGCTTATTTTAAAAAAATAAAGATGCAGAAGCAAGCAAAACCTAAGAACCCTCTAAAAATCTCAATTTCACTGTTTCAACACACACTTTCAGGACTGCACAAGAGATGAACAGTCATCACCCCCAGTGAGCCAAATCAGTCGGCGACACCCCACTGAAAGCAGGCGAGCGGACACAGAGGACGGATGACTCAAATGCAGTTGCCTGCCATGTTTTTCACACATCCTCATTACTCACTATTCAGACATCTTGGGCTCCAGGAGGCCCTCAGTACTGAAACCTCGTTGTTCAGCTTCTCACTTCCCACTCTGGGACACTGAATGAGTCCAATACATCGCTTCACAATTTGGTTGGCTTTTTTAGAGCCCGGGACATTTATATCCCGCAGACTCCATGCCCAAAGACGATCTGTGGTCAGCTTTAAAAGCCCCTCCAAGCTCAACAGAAAGCCATTGTCCCAGAACTGCTGAATCACCAAACCACTGCATTAAACCCAAGTGATTCGCATTTCCTTTCAACTTACTCCTGTTTTTCTTACTTGCCTTGAAATAACTTTTTTACCTGCATATTTTAAAATTAATTAATGCTTCAGATTAAAAAAAAAAAAATCAGCAGAGGCAACAGGAACAAACACAGGTTGCCCAGAAAACATACGCTCTGTCAAGGAAGCTGTCCCATTAATAGACTTTGGACTTTTCACTTTTTCACTTCCCAATTAAGTTTCAGTTAATGTCTTCACTGTGAAGTCGCTGGGTGAAACACAACAAAATCAGAAGCATCTGAGATGATCCAACAATAGTAAAAAAAAAAAAAAAAAAAAGTTCAAACTGATTTTATACAAACTAGCAGGTGAGCGGGTTTTCACTTCCAATGTTGAAATAAATGCAAAATATAACTGTGTGCACAATTTTCTGCAGGCTTTCACTCAGCAGTACTCAAATGTCAAGTTAGAAGCTAGTGGAAAACTTTTCTGTGTGTTTCACTTTTGGGTAAATTCATTTAATAATTTCAATTAATCTATAATATATTCAATTAAAAATAATTTAGTTAATTTGTATAATTTACTGTCACAGGCAATGGAAATTACGTGATTTCTGCCAGGTCTTTTATCAAAATAAACAGACAGGCTGCCAATCATATTCCCAAGATAACATAAATTGATAAAATATGACCACATATATATCTATATATAGATATGGCCTCATCATATCGACACTTGAAGTAATAAGTTAAATATCTGCTCACTGTTCTCAGCTTCTGATCAAACTATTTGACAACCATTCATTAAACAAAAGCAAAATAAAGATGTAACAGGATGAGATGTGGCAAGTCTCTTATCAGGACAATTCCTGTCAGTGGAAAAAAACAGGAAGTATAACGTGAGCGAAAACTGACTCACAGGTCTGTTATTTGTATTTATCTTTACTCCTTCACAGGGGCCTTGCGGTTTAAAACAACTTTATCTAAATGTATAAGATTGTTTTTCAGTAAAAACTGATTTGGCCTGTCAGTGAAAAATTTCTTTTTCGTTTTTTGCCAAAATGCAAGTTTTTTAAAGGATATTCTAACAAAAATAACATAAATCACATCAATTATTTTCTCATCTCATGCCTTAATTTCACAGTAAATTTAACGCTACAGACCTTTCAAAAATGTCTTGATGAATCTGGTCCTAAAGTGATTTTGCTTTAAATGTTCTTAACAGTGGTTGAAAAACTGATTAGTGATAAATTATCCACTGCCAAAGTTACGACACATAAGCTGAAATATTACACAACCCCTCGGCTGAGTATGGCCCCATATGGAGCGGTAACAAGGACCTGTCAGCAGGGTTTTTTTTCTTGGTTAGGGTACATACTTAACATACTGAAACCACTCGAAAGAGGGGTCTAACCTGTTCTGTGCCGAGTCCATTTTGGAAAAGACAACAAACACAAACAGTTTGCACACACTGTCCTAATTCCTAGAACAGGCTGCAACACACACACACTGCGGCGGATTCAATGGCCTCGCTTCCAGCAAAAACTGAGTTAGTTATGGTACGCCGCCAGGAGCGTGGTTGTTTACTTGCTTTGGCAGGTCCACTCTAATTGGAAGTGATCCCCTGACCACATCGTGCTGAGATAACAGGGTGGGTCCTGCTATGCTAACTTGTTCAACCACTTTGCCTCACACCACTGGCCTCTTCAGATCTTGGATTTTATTTTATTTTTTTAAAGGAAAAAAGAGGAAATATATAACAAACTTGACATGTTTTGAAATCAAACAAAAATCACTGCACCCTGGCAAACAGAGATGGGATTGGTTGCTTTGCTTCCACGGAGCAACAGCAAATGAGATGAAATCATTAATGAGTACGACAAGAGGAGTTCAAGGACACATCATTAAAAGCCGACTACTGCCAGTGACTGTGCTTGTAAAAAAAAAAAAAAAAAGAAAGAAAAACGCTGATTGCTCAACATCAACTTTCCCCCAATTTAAAAAGAGGAGAGAAAAAGTACGAACTGAGGCTTTGGAGGCAGAAAACAGGGAGTGTGTTGTCAGGTTAGTTAGGGATAGACAGTCAGTCAGTATCGGGACAGACAGGGAGACGGAAGGCGGGCCAGACGTCCATCCGAGCTGGTGCGAGGCGGTCAGTACAGGCTGCAGCCCGAGGCGTCTGACAACCTCTGTCACTCAGGTCTCCTGGAACGTGTCCCCCGGAAGTTCAGGCAGCCGCTAGCTATCTGTGGAAAATAAGCTACCGCCTTGTTTCCAGACACTGTGGCAACCAAACTACAACCTCTAACACACACCCCCCATCCCAACCCTGACTCCTCATCCCACCATGTCCTCACTGACTCCCCTTTTGTGTTCAGCTGTCAAACTGCCAGGAGGTAAAATGGAGGGAGCTGCTACCATACAAGTACTGAACATGCTCATTTTAAGCTTCAGTGGCCCCATGTGTCCGATTGTGTAACAGTTATTTCTCTCCTGAGCTCATGAAAAGATCCAATATATTTCTTTCCAAAAACCAACACAAACTTTGACAATTTGTTGTCAAGTAGGGTTTGGTTTTGCAACTATTAAGCTTTTGTGTGGCCAACAATTGTGTTGTTGGCCACACAAAAGCCAATCAGACCTGGCTGAAATTAATCAGCAGGAGGGCGTTTGGGTGTTTGTCAGCTCAGATGAACCTGTGAATTTTCACTCCTCGTCCAGCAGTAGCATCTCAGACATTTCACCTGTCAAGCACTATGCCGTTAAATCAGAAACACACAATCACTGATAATGTATGTGTGGCGGATAATAATAATGGTAGAAAACGGTATTACAGAACCAGAGAGAAGGAGACAGGAGGGATGGGGGGATGATGTGGGTCAGACTCGGGTCACTGCAGTTTGGACAGAGGCTTCATGAACAACAGGGTCACCAGAGTTTAACATTAATGGCTGCCCAACAGAACAAATTACATCAGCACTGGAATTGTGCCTAACATGCAAATAAAATCATCTACAGATTCACTATTAGCAGATTTAAATAGTACACTGTACAAAAATGAGAGGATTTTCTTTTTAAGTGCAACAAAAGCTTCAGCATTCTTTATCTGCTTAAAATAAAGAAAAAAAACAAATGAAGAAAAATCTGCCAAATTTCCATCTACAGTCTCCAATTACTTTGTCAATGTATCCACTAAGTATGAACCCCACACTTCAGACCAGTTGGCAGGTTGAGCAATTTTTTCATGTCGTCAGCTAAGAGACATTAAGGGGTAAACACATATGTCGCGACATAAATTGGCTGGTAGCGTCAAAGATTTACCTTTTCCCACATCACAAGGAGCAGTGATTGATGAAAACAGTTCTTCTTCTGACAGGCTGTATTCACTGCATTTGGAGGTGGGCGGCTCACACTTTCCATCGAGATAAATTCACACACACTTTGCAGCTGACCTTTCATAAAGCCTCCAATCAGATTACAGTCTTCTGTGACATTCAGCGTGAGTGGGGAGAAATTAATCTTGTGAGTATCGCAGTTTCCGCAGTTGCACTGTGACGACATACGTTGGCTATCAGACGACGGCAAAGAGGTTTGGCAGCTGGTTGACTTTTCTTTTGTTTGGCCAACTTCAGCGGATTGTTTGCTGATGGGAATGGCAGACGTTTAATCAGGCAGAAACCAACTAAAGTTTATAAAAGACGGTGGCACATTCAATAACCTTCACCAAGCCACGAGGAACTTCATGCCTGGGAGTCACCTATCACAACTTAAAAGTGTGACAGAAGCACATATGTGCAACACTGTAATAAATCTGTCGTCAAATGTCATTTTACAGGCTTCTTATGGAAATAACTAATAACATTTTTAGCTCGGTAAAAATGCCACTCAGGTTTGTTGGCATGTAGCTTTTTTGTTTGTTTGTTTTTTAGCAAGACCCAGCCACTGAAACTGCCTCTAGAAAAATGGCAACCACCACAGTCATGCTGCTCAACAAAGTGAACAAAGAAAAACCAGCCGAGTAAGAGTCAAATTAGAGGGAGAGCATGTCAGGTAAAGGCAGAGGAGAGGCGGCATTTCTACTAGTAAAGCAACATAAACACTGGAACTTCCTGTTAAAACAAATCATAAATATTCTGCCACACAGACTAATTAAAAACTGCAGGCCAACAAACGAATGGGTGACATAGCATCAGCTGTGCACCAACATGGCTAAAAGTGTAAGCAGCATCGTCAAGTCAGGGTAGACCCTTTGTTTGGACATGCGAATCAGATGTAGCAGCTGGGAGGCCCTAGATCTCCAGTTGATGACCACCATATGTTACAGTAACTAAATCTTTTCACAGGTATCACTGTTTATTGGAGATTTGACCTCTCTGCCTCTTTGCCAGACCTCTTGACTGTGCCTGTGGATGGTGCTTGATGTGATTTCTGCTGATATCAAAAGTATGACTCAACATCTGCAGTGGAATTCAAAACATGTCCCTCCTGTGACTCATATTATCAAGCCTTCCTGTGAAAATCTAAGGTATCTGTGGGATGTGCACGGATACCAACAAGCCCCTGTTCGCAGTATGACTTATCAGTTACTGGATAATAAATTGCAAATTGTCCAACTGAATTTATTCAGACTTTATTTTGTTTTTATGCACCTCAGCAACCATTGTTTGTTGGCTTGGGAAAAAAAAACAAAAAAAAAACACACACCCAATTATGGATTAATAAATGGATTAAACATTCCTAATTGAGCGAGCAGTGTGTCTGTGTGTGTGTGTATGTGTGAGTGGAAGGGGGGGGGGGTGTTTCAAGGCCAACTGCCCTTACTGAAGGAAGCCAATTTGTCCCTGGGGCAGCTTCATTACTTTTTTTTTTTTTTTTTTTTGGCACAGACACTGCCTACTGAGCGTAGACGCTAACCATCCCAAGCTGAGGGGAAGTCGTTCTCATCTCACAACTCCACCCCCACAATGCTTTGTTCCACTTTTGTGATGCACCCTAATTCAAAACAGACCCAAACAATCAAACTTGGACCAGATTCCTCCACAAGGCTGAGCTCGTGCATAGAACAATGCACCTCTGACAAGAGAAACTCTGGAAATCTGTGTCCTGTTACGTCCCGGGGTGTGTTACTTCAGATATGCCTCCTTAGGGTCTCGCTCAGATTTACAAGAAATTTATGAGTTAACAGGGCATTTTAATTACAGTTGATGATAATTAAAATTATGCCTCCCAATGCTAATTTGCCTTTGGGCCTCAGTCGACAAACTGCACAAGTTTCTGAGGTTGACCAGAATTCAACATGTGTGTGCTATATGAAGTCCACAAAGAACAATTAGTGGAAAAAGGGGGAACAACAGGCAGAGAGGGATTTAAGTCAGTATCTCACACAGAGTGAATAAATACTTTCAGGGAATGAGAGGGTGGGGCGCAGTTAGCTATAAATCTCATTAGTGAAAAGGGTCAGTGTGGAACCTTTCATCACACACTTAACATTATAATTAAATAACTGTCATAAAGTTTGCAAAAACTAGACTTCATAGTCAAACCACACAAAAAAAAAAAAAGGAAAAAAGGCCTAGCTGTCAGCTGCTTGCATAGTCAAAGTCAGTCCTGTATGTTTCTGAAGTTGGTCTGAGTTTATTGTGCTGGCATAATTAAGACAGAGAGACATGGACAATGAGGTATTTTGAGCATTAGAGGCTTTGGAGCTGACTTTTCATCATTACCGCTCCAAAGAATGAGAACTCCTGATCAGATAAAGATAGAAACTTCAGACCAGCTCTAGAATGACCCAAACACATGAGAGGAACTTTCTGTGTTCAACTTCTCTTTGGTTATTCTGGTTTATATAATATGCAAGCAGAGTCTTTATTGAGTCACATATATAATTAAATGAAGTTGGGCTCAACCTGAATATGTGCAGACTTGGCAACATATTTTAAAGAAGACAACTTGATAAAGAAAAACAGATGAGAAACTATGAACTCTGTGACAGCTGTGGCATATTAACAAGTTATTTTTGTTATATTCATATATCATGAATTGAGCAAAATACATTGCAGCAATTCAAACCTGTATAAAGTTGTGGTTCACCTGGACACTACAGTCAGTTCTGAGTCTTATTTTACAGGCAAATCCTAATAAAAATTGTAACTATACACCATCACTGAAAGGTTTTAGATCATGCAAATGAACTCAAAAACATTAATGTTTCATCGTAAGGATGTGATTTAGCATAAAAAAAGAAAATTAAACTTTAAGTCTAATTGCAACATGAGAACAAAAAAGGGGCTCAAAACACCAACAAGTCACTGACAAGTCAACACTTCACTAAGCTGATGTGTCAACGTGGACACGCCTGACAGGCACTGGAGTCTGAGAACCAGACCAGAAATCAGCCATCGTCCTTCTGATTCAATGTGCCCGAGTCATCCCTGCCACACACACACAGACTCTTAGGTGCCTGCCATCATCACCACAGGTGTGCCGTCTGTCTGGCTGTCTGTCCGTCCCCTCCACCCCCTCGACATGTTCTGTCCTGTCCTGCTGCCAGCATCACCATAGATACTCAGACAGCCACTGATGTCACCCACCCCATCCTCTCTCCTCAAACACACATACATACACACACTCACAAGGAAACAGGCACTGGCTGTTCCTCTCATGAAATCAGGGACAACACACACACTTTCTGCACTCCACACTTTATCAACCCGTGGGTGATGCTGCTATGATTAAGTCTCGTGGTAAACAATGATTAGTCTCTGCAATATCTGGACTGTTGGTGATAGAAATCAGGCCATAACCTCCAAAACACACACAAACACACCTCCTCTGGCTGTACCATTCATAATAAGCACTGAAGAACAGAACAGCGCACAAAGATAAACACGAGGCCTACATAAATACAGGACAAACCGTGTGTGTGTGTGTGTGTGTGTGTTGACGCCACACTAGGTCATTCTTGGCTCAGAGTCTCCTCTGCTTGCTTGGAATGGCAAAGAGTGGCAAATGCTGCAGCTCAAGCTGTGCAAGGGCTGTCAGACAGACCCCAAAAATAGCCTTAGTGTGTACATTAGAGTTGTACTTTAAGAGTAATGTGGGCACATGAAGAGGTGGCATTTACAAGATTTAAACTTGGGAGACCGGGATCACTGCCCAGGGCAAGTATGCAAACCATCTTTCCAAGACAGACAGGAGAGTAAAAACCAGCCTCCTACGTTTTGGGGAGTTATTCCCTTCTCAGCTACAAAACACAGCTACTGCATGTGTTGTAACTTATCCAAGTGCTTGTTAACGCCCCCTAAACCCAACAAAGCCTGAATGGTTGAATAGAGGCTTGAGGGATCGAGGCTGTGAATGTCTAGAGAAAGAAATAACCAGTTAGCATTTTGTTGGGTGGCTATTAACGACAAGGACAGAAAATTCCTCCTGACTATGCCAGATTTCATTGGCTCCCTTCTCCTGTTGTCCCTCCTTCCTCCCCTTCTACGACTTGACACTTACAAGCGGAGCTGACAAAAATGTGCATTTGGTTTCATTGTTCTGTAACTACAAGCAAACCCATCAAATTGTAGCATGCATAATTTTGGTGCTGAGGAAGGGAGAGGCGTTCGCCACAGTGCAGTATATGACCACACTGCTGCAGAATGCCACAGGAATGTTTAATATGCAGGAAAACTTCCAGATGCACACATACCACCTCAAACAATCCATCAGTGCTGCTCTAGATGCATCCCTTTTTTGTCTCTTCATACACTAAAGCAAACTGATAGCTTCCATAATCATAATTGTGAATTGCTTTTAACCCTGAGCTGTGCACTTTGAAACAGTAAATATAATTTATGAGAGTAAGGTTTACACATCTCATAGTGTTTTACCATCTTACCTGTCCTCATCCACATCCATGGTGATTTGGATGCCGAATAGATTGTTGACAGGAGTGGGCAGGCTGAGGCCTTCACTGATGAACGGCTTTACACCATCTTTCCGTGGCACCACACCAACACTGGGCAGAGGCGGGGCGTCAGACTTCTGAACGCCATCTTCTGCCTGGTTACTAAAGCCTGATGTGGCTCCTCCGTGGGCTCCCTGGGGGTGGACAAGTCCTCCTGTGCCAGGGGCCGGACTGGGCACACCTGGAGGGGTGTTGGTGGTACTGGGCACTGTGGCAGGCACGTTCTGAACACCGCCATGGGACGTGGCAGTGGTGGTGGTGACGGAAAGTGCAGGGGCAGTGCCTATCCCTCCTGAAGGCTGAGTCTGGCTGCCACTTGCTGGTGCTTTTAGCAGCATGCCCTTGGCTGAAGCAGCTTCTCCGCCTAGCCCCTGGACTCCTACACCAGCAGAGGTGATGAGAGGCGAGGGTACCTGGCTGCTTGGAGCCACAACAGGGAGCGTTGTCATGGGAAGGTTCTGACTGCTTGAGCCAAAGTGCTGTTGACGATAGTCCGCACCCGAGAGGCCCACAGATTGATGAGCAGAGTAGGTAAACTGCTGGGGCTGCGTGGCAGGAGGCATTATGGGAGACTTCTGCTGCATGCCACCTTGGTGCACACCATTGAGGCTGTTGGAGAGGAAGGTCTGAGGAGCAACAGGAGGCTTATTGACCTGAGCCTGCTGTGCTTGCTGTGACACTGTAGTTGTATACCCCGTGGGCTGGAAGGCACTGGCTCCGCTCCCTATCTGAGGAGCCAAGCTGTAGCCTTGCTGCTGCTGCTGGTGCTGTAATTCCGGAGGGTGGGAGTGGGCGGCATGCCCGGCAGAGTAGCCACCGTCCGCCGTGTTGTCAGACGCCTGGGCCGGAAAAGCACTACTAGTAGTGACTACAGAGTTACTGGTGGCCCCCAGCCCGCTGTCCCTGTCTATACAGTGATCCAGGGTCACAGATGGCCGGATGCTATCCACAGTCCGATTAACACTGGAATCTGAATCTCTGTCATAGAATTCAGTGCATGTCCACCTGCCCCTTCTGAAGGGCTCTCCGGTACCATGGTCAAGTTTAATGACCCTGAAACGGGAACTACAGCTGGTGCTAACGGGAGCTGTGTGAGCCACAGCGGTGGGGACGGTGGCCGCTGGGGCCGTGGACGGAACAAAGGGCTGAGCTGAGGCCGGCACCGTCACACTTCCTCCTCCTACATTGTGCGGGGTGACCCGACCGGTGGCCAAACTTTTATTATAGGGCAGTCCGCCGTTGACAGGACCCGTGGTGGTCCCGGTGGTGGTGGTGGTGGTGGGCGGCTGGCCCTCCTGCGGCTCCCCGACATTGTTCAAGGTTTCCTCGGACGAACTCCTGTCACACACCCCCAGGTCGGCCCTGGAAACGTCAAATATCTCCGACGACACGTCCTCCGTCCGGGACTCGTCCGGGTCGTCCAGGCTCTCGGTGTCGTCGGTGATGCTGCTGGCCGCCACCTGAGCCTGCGTTACACTGGTGATCTGGAAACAACTTTTCTTCTTCGCTGGCATTTTCGACATGTTTAGTCTATCTGCGTCAAGCCTGTCTGCTCCCAGATATTTAAATAAAACAATAATAATAATAATAATAATAATAATAATAAGACCCGCAAGTGGTGGACTTGAATGTCTGGGCGAAGTAATTCACAGCTGAGGGTTTTGACACGGACACGTACCGTCACAGTTCATTTCCATACCGTTCCTCTTCCTCTCTCTTGGCCGAGAAAAAAGTGTCACAACCGAGGCCTCAAACTCCCGGCGGCTCCGCTCCTTTCCTCCCCCCGGCCTCCTCTAAGCGCCGGTCGGCCTTCTTCGCTGCTGGTGTCCCGGCCGCGGAGTAGCAAACAGGCCGTTGTCAAACTTCTTGCTCCGGAGCTTCCACCGGCTCTTCCGTCTGAGGCGGGCCCGGTGTGTGTGTCTCTCTGCCCGCTCTCCTCTCTCCCTCCCTCCCCCTCCTCCCCCCTCCCCCCTTCTCTCTTCTTCGCTGGTTTTCTCTAGCCGGAGTTAGCTGGTGCTAGCTTGCCTTCCCGACCTCGGTGCCGGCACGGGCGACATCCTGACGGAAACAAAACCCGCGGGCGGCCCGAAGATGGAAACAATAAACGTTGAAAAACGTCCCAAAGTCGGTGAAGTTTTCTTGCCCCCCCTCCGGCTCCCCACTCTACTCCCCTCCCTTCGTTCGGCCGTGAGGACAGCTCACTTTCGGCAGCTGCTACTTAGCAGCTAGCTGACAGATAACCGGTTCACCGCAGCGGCTGAAGCTAACTGAAGCTAACTGCTCCGCTGCTACCTCCCGACAAGATGGCAAGACCGAAGTGCATGCTGGGTATGGAGGTCAAACTCCTTAAATAAATATATTATTTTTTAAAATCAACTTCAACCAGAAGTGTTTATTTTATATACTGTATGTTAAACAACTACGATTATGATTATGTAATTTACAGATATTTCTCAAGAACAAGGAATGAGATCTTAAATCTGTGACTCCGCCTTAAATTAATAATAAACACAATATTCCGCATGGCTGCTGCGCTTTGTAAACTTAATATTTACATATATATACTCTAGTATTTATTTTTTGATTCTTCTTTTTTGAGTCTCCTCATAAAACCATTCACTTCAATGTTTTCTTTTTTAATTCCTATCTACATTATAACTCAAATTTGGGCACACGTCTGGTGATATTTCTATTTCTGTTGTGAACAACCTGGGACAGGATTAATAATGTATTTCTGACTCTGAACTGTATTCAATCTGCAGTTACAAAAAAAATACATTTTTTATTAATTACATTTTATTTTATTAGATTAAATGATATCAGAAAACAAGAACATGTCCAAAATCAAATTCAGGAAGTGTATTTTTAGTGGTCTTAAGTACCAAAATGGGACCAAAACCGCAAATGTAATGTCAAAAAATTGTAAAATTTGTGTGTAAAATATAGAGCTTATTGAACATCACACAAAAAACTTTTTTTAGATCATCTATCACAACCTTTTTCTGGTGAATGTTATCAATATATCAACTAGAGATTATATCGTTTTGAAATAATGTTAAAACATCTAGTGAAACATTTTAAATTGTTTAAGATTATTTCTTGTTATTGCTGACATCATCTCCAGCTGTTAATTTCAGTGACAATCTTGAACATTAAACATTTGGATAATATAGATGACATTGAGAAATATACATAAATATAATTAGAAGTATTTACTGCGGCTCATGAAACTACCATGATAAGACACAATGTCATTTTCAGCCGCCTGAACAGAAACAAAAACCTGCAGATTTTTAAACCCTTTTTAATTGTTCATTTATTTATTTATTTTATTTTTTTATCGACCTGTTGCAACATTCCATTTCTATCCAGGATTAAAGTCTGAAACGTTGATGTTATAAAACTCAGTGACTCAAATCACATGAGTCATTAACAAGTCAGAGTCATGCCTGTGTCTTTTATGAATGTAAAGGTGTGGCAGGCAAATTAATAGTAGTGAAATAAATGAGTGTCCTTTATCAATTTGTTCAAAGATTCACAGTCACTCTTTTGTTGCATGCTCCTTAAATAATGGAGAAAAGTAAATATTAAACATATGGAAAAAGTTTGGGCACCCCACTTAGTGACGTCTTTTGGCAGAACTCCAACTTAATTCCAGATTCAGGAATTTTCACCCACTCCTGCTGCAGAATATTTCCAACTCCGAGATATTTTTAGGCTGTCTCGCACACACAGCATGTTTAAGATCTAACCACAGACTTTCAATAATGTTCAGAAGGCTGCTTTTCCAAAAGGCCCAGCTTCTGTTTCTTAGAGTATGAGGGATTCTGAGGTTTGTTCTTGATTCATTGTTCTGTGGTAGACACCAGTTTTATCTCAGTTCCATTTTCTGGATTGACAGTTTGACATTTGCATCCAGAATTTCCTGATATTTAGTGGAAATGGTTCTTCCTTCTACTGGTGCAATGTTTCCAGAGCTGGCTGCAACACAACCCCCAAAGCTGCACATTTCCACATCCAACAGTGAACAAAGGGCCGGTTGTTACTTTAAGTATTATTTACAGTAAGTTTATGAAATGCAGACTGACAGTACATTTAATACATGGCAGTTAATGAATGTCTGCATTTTCACATAACTGTAGTTAGAGAGATGGGTGGCCTAGCTCATTAAGAGCAATAACTACTGAATAAAACTGTATAACCAAATCACATTAAAACCAAAAATTCAAAGTCAATCGATAGATACATCTTTGGGTAGTTAAGTATGTCACTCAGTCTTGATTCATCCTGTCATCATTCAAACCACCAGCAGATACCACAGATACAGTTTCCAGTAAAATTTATCATCATCTGGCTAATGGCCAGTGTTCGTATCCAGTCTTGTCCCAGAAGCAGGAAATTCTTCATGCATGTGGCCCATGAGTATGGTGACCCCTCAAGGGTTTAAAGCAAAAAACAAAATGCTCAGTGATGAGGAAAAACACACGTTTCTCTGTCTGTGTGTTAGAATTATTTGGACTTTGTGTTGTACATATTCAGAGAAGAGAACCGACAACAGATATTTGAAATTAAATTGGACGGGGCATGTGATGACCTCTCATCTCGGGGGGGGGGGGGAGGCTTTAACTTCCTTCTTTTTCTCTTACCTGATTTCACCCACGTTGCATGAGTGACCTCATTTGCATTGAACCGATGACTCATGATTATTTCCTCAACAAGGACGATCTAAGGCTTGCGCTGGACTGCAGGACAAACTGTCACAGGATCAACACATGATTTGCGAAAAAAAAAAAAGCGAAAAAAAAAAAAGGGGGGGGGGGTTATGATGTTGTCTTATGTTTGATTGAGGCATTTTCTGATCAAGCAGAAGGCGTGGTCTTTTTGGCATAATTCAAAGGCCTGTGACGGATTAGTAGTTTTGGATTCAATTATAAAACACTAAGTGTGCAGCATCCCGGGGCTTTTGGGGTTATGTATTAAAGAAGAAGTTGGGTTAGGGTTAGTTGGACACCGATCAACTTTAATGAACTCGATACTCAAGAAGGTACTCTCTCCTGTTTTTCATAAACTGCTGACTCATATTTTTGTGCTGATCCACCTGGAGTAATGGGGAGTCCTGATCGGGGAGGAAACTGTACAGGCACGTACTCCTGCCACAACGCTGGAGGCAAAGCTCTGAGGAATACAGCTAAGGTAGAAATGAAAGATCCAGTTTGGCTTCAGCAAAATCGATTCAGTGAGAGAACTACTCAGGTTGTAAACACAACACAAAAACTGCTAAGTCAAGTTTGGCATAAAATTGCACATTTACCTCAAGGTGGACAACTGACATCACCCTGTGTCCTTGGGCTGAGTTGCCATTGTGGACAATGGCAGTAAAAATACAAACCCCTGGACTGTGCCTAGGAGGATGTGGTAATGTCTCAAGGACACTTTGAGGGTTAGGGTTAGGGGTCAGGAGCTGAGACTGAAGGGACCGGGCCTGTGACCTCTCTCCCTCGTCTCTTAGACCAACTTCCCCATTGTGTCACTTACAATTTATAGTTTTTTTATTGCCCCTCAAAAAGTATGAGACGTGCCAACACCAGAGGCCGTAGTATTTTGTTCATCAAGTGTATCACACGGGCTGATGAGGTTGAGTGAGGTTGAAAATAGCTTTGCCATATTATTCCCCTGATATGAGTGACTAATCATTGAATTACACTGTTACATAATGTCCGGGTGGCGACTCACAAGGTCTGTCTGACAAAAACAATTTCATGCAGTCCTCAGATAAGGCAGAGGAGAAGGAAAACAACTCAATATAGGAGTTTAGACAAAGTAATAAAATACACAATTTGTTGGGTGAAAATATAGACGAAATGTCAAACAGTGGGATTGTAACTCACTTCATGTGGACATTGTACGAGTGAGAAAAATATTAAAACAACTTAAAAGCAGATTTTTTTTCCAGCCTAGTTTAAGAGTTTGATGATGCCTTTCCAACAAAAAAAGGAGCACAGTGTAATGAGAGTACATGTAATTACATTTTGAGCAGCACGCAGTTCCCACAGCAGGGGCCTTTAGATTGTTTCAGGATTAGATATGTTTTTATTGGGCAAACAGTGAATCGTACTCCTCTTTAAATGGACCAAGAAACAACTCCCTTCAAAAACAATGTCGCAACACCAGCCCCAACAAGCCCTCTATACTTAGACACCCTTCTTTAGTAGCGAGCTGTTTGGTGGGTTTTCCCAGCCCCAGCCAAAGTGTTTGTGTAGCTGGTTGTGTTTATTTACTCTGGTCTGAGGGCAAAGACTACCAGCTGTGCTGCGGCGCGTCCCGGTGCGGCCTGCTGGGTCCACTTTCAGCGGGCCACCGCAGCAACAAGACGGGCCTTGTTTCCGTCAGTATTTTGGGGCTGGGGGTCCTGGTCAGTGGTCCCTCTCGGCAGCCCAACCTGGGAGCCCTCTGGCCTTTACCAAAGCAATGTGGGGTCCGAGAGCGCACGATCAACAAACACACTGACCAGACATCACTCAGCACTTGCTAAAAAAAGGGCTTCCCCGGAGTAAAGGGTACAAGGGGTTGGTTCAGGGCAACTGGGCCAGCCTGAAACTGACATAATGAGATCTGGATGTGAACCTTGTGCATGTTTTCCAGTTTATTAGGCTGCTTTTCCGCAGAAACACACATTGGCTGGTTTGTGTTGACCTGGACCATTTATTTCTCAGTGTCTGACTGCTATTAAAAGTAAGTGTTAAATAAAGATTAAAAATTACCGTCACGTGCATGTGTGTGTGCTTTGTCCACATAAGTCTCCTGTTAAATCAAAATAGACACAGTTCGCAGAACCAGCTCAAAGTTAAAGTCTGCAGTATTTTTGGAGCTCATCCGGTGCATTTCTCTGCACGTTCATCCTGATAATTCTCACTGCCTCAAATTCCTAAAGAGGTGGCATCTAGGGAGGATTCGTACTTCAATTATTGCACAACATCCTCAGGTTATATTACATAATATGTGCTGGGTCTGTATGATGTTATATTTATATTATATACTATATTACAACAGACGTGGGAATGTAAGACTATCAAAGTAATGATTCTTCCCAAAGCAATCACATCGACAGGTGAATAAGCTGCATGAGAAGTTGTGATCTTGGTGTCAGAAAAGGCAAGTTCAGGCAGGTTCAGTAACAAAGAAGACCAGGTGAAAAATAAGGAGGTGGTGAAGTTAAGTAGTAACAGTAACAGTAGTAACATTATTATTAGTAACATTATTATTATGCGGCACGGTATTATTACAGGCGTTTGATAGGAAATGGAAAAAAGGAGTGGACAGCTGCTGTAAATGTATATTTTGTACTTCGCTGCACAATTGGATGCAAACACATTTGGTTTGTGCTTGTTAATGCTTGATCACTTTTTTCCACAGAAATCATATGCTGCTCTTACATTCAATCACTTCACTGCACTGGACAATTTGTTTTAAAGGATTTGTTCAAATTTACAAATCACCTAAAACCCCAAACTGCCAAAAATGTGGAGTTTAAAGTTCAGGTGCCTCGGAGTCTTAATCAAAACCCTCACAACACAAAGAATAATGCCAGTTATTGCCCTGAAAATGGGGCAAATAAACACAGAGACAGATTCCTAAACTGTAATCCAGAATGAGATGGAATCATGGCTTCATTGTGTATAAAAAAGCAGAGCTGTTCTTTTATTCAAGCTTTGCCGAAAGGATTATTTCACATAATGAGCGTGACATGAACACGGATACTTGCTGCAAAGCATTGAGACAATAGGACAATACACACCCAAGCATCACGGAATGTGTATGTTTTTGCAGCAATGTGAAAAGTTCAGAGCCAAAGTGAAACAACAGCAGAACAAACATAAAATCCATGCTGCATGACATAATGAAGGGGGGTTGCCTCGGCAGAGCAGATATAAACAAGCATTACTGAAGGAAAGGGAAAAATATTTTCTGTGGGGTTTCGTGATGTGTCTGTCTGTGACTGCTCGGTGGAATCATTTTGCACATCTTGTGTGTGTCTTTGTGTATCCACTGACAGCAGAAACAGTAACTAATCTTCTCTCTACCCCTGGAGCGCGCTATCCAAAGAACTCAGTAATTATGTTCATATGAGCTGCAGCTGGGGTTGGATCCAGGTCACCCATTAGCATGATGAAATGGAAACAAAGAAAGCACTGCAGATCTATAAAACACCAGTAAACTGTTCTTTATTTCTTCAAGAGATACTCCATCATGCAAATCATATTGGTTCAAGCGCTCACTTGTGAGAAGTCATTTCCATCTGAAGGTGTCACATTCAACACCGGAGCCCTCGACTGTATCCGTGTGAGCGATCGACTCTGGAGAAATGAAGCATAATTTCCATGAATGTGTTTTTTCATCTTTACATAATAACCTGAAACTCTAAATTGTTGTGTTTTTGGCCCGGCCCAGAGTGAAATTTTCAGATTTTCCATGTTGCTCAACCATTTATTTTCCACAGAAGCCACAAGTGAGAAGACTGACTGCGTCACAGTCCTTCTGATCCTCTGAGGGCTCCAACAGGTGGATCGTTTGTGTGCCAACATATCCCATGGTTCAGTGCATCTCCATTATGAAATTAATATGACAACCTGACGAGAAACACCGTTCAGCCCATCAGTGATTCGTCTTCCATCTTGATGTCTTTTCTTTGGAACGGAAGAAACCATATTTGGAGGAGGAGGAGATCTGACCTGTTCTCATCCATAATGCGGCTTTAATTTCACCTAAATTTGAGAATCATTGAAGAGATGAACATGTTGTATTGAAGACTTGAAACTAGATACTGAGACCATAAACTGTGACTCAGCTTCTGACACCACAAAGGCCAAAAGCCAGCTCACTGGTCCTTTAATCCACCTGTTTTATTTCTATTTCTGAAAATAAGAGTCAGAAGTCACAGGAGTCTAAAGTGATGTCATATTTGTTGGATAGAAAAAATATGGTGCACGTATTCAATCGTGAAATTTTAGCCAAAGCTTCTTCTCTTCTGAAATGTTGTTGTGGCTGAAATATCTCAACAGTTGGAGGAATTGTCGATTTTATTGTTGATTCAGACTGCAAATTCAATTTGAACTTTTTTTTTCACACAGATTTTTTCTCTGTGGATATAATTGATCACAGTGGTGACTTTATTTCTCCTCACACACACACTTAGACAAGATAATTACAGCAAATTATAGTGCCGCTTCATTTCTTTTTAATCAGTGTCATATTCTTTCAGCTGTGTTTGCCAGCAGTCATGGTCATCATGGTGCTGCGGCATCACTGTTTCTGTGGAACATAAAGAAATGTAGGTTCAAGTTCACCTCATTCCAACTCCATCGGCTGCTCGTAAACGTGCCCACAGTTGATATCTGGGTCATCACCACCCACAGCGACTCAATGCTTGGACTCAAGCGTAATGCATATCCAGTCTCTGAGAGCTAGATTTCAGAAAAAGATTTAGGGTGAGGATATTTATCTCCCGCAGGTCTGCAGTACAGTCAGTTTAAAGGTTTGGAGAGAAAAGACTGATTTTATTCTATTTTGCATTTTGTAGAATTTCAATACTCTTTAGATATTACTTCAGAAGGAACTATAACATGGGAACGCCTGGATTAAAATCTGTTCTCCATTACACACAGGACAAAAATAGATCAGGTGGAATTGTGGTGTTGACTGTTTAATGACTGTGTTTGATGACTGAAAACAGAACACCCAGTTACTAATAACTCATAACCTCAGAGTTTTTGGTGACATATATTGACCTAATAGAGTTAAATCAACATCAGAAATAGATCCTTACATCCTCACCGTGTTATCTCCTTTTGAACTCCATCCTCTGACCTTTGACCTGACAGGCCATAATATCGTCTTTTGTTTATACAAGCAGGTGTGCTTCTGTCTTTTAATCTTCTCGTTGCATTCCAAACCCCAGGCGACTTATTTCCTTAATTACCAAACTTGGAGGGCGTTTTGGTTTGTTATGGGCGTCTCAGAGGCCAGCAGGGCGAGCGGGAGGCTTGACGTGGGTTCAGAGGTGTGTGTGTACGTGGCAAAGTGGCCAAATTACCCCGGGCGTCAGCACAGGGGGCAAGTGTTGTGTGTGGATATGGGCAGTGAGCAGAGTTATCCTAATTTATCTTTAAGGACACATTTCACAACAAAAGCGAGCATGTTAGTTGTGTATCACTGGTCGATGAAAATAGTTGGAACATTTCATTTGTGGCTCTGCTGGATCTTAAAAGTCACAGACGTCACATCTCAAAGGAATAAACAATATAAATCCCAATAAAGGCTGAGAAAGGCCATCGCCAGCAGTTTTCAAAATAAAATCCAAACTCTAACAGTAATATAACTGATTCATATACATCTTGCACTGTTTGTATCTGTTTCTGCTTGGCTGCAAATGAATACAAACAAATAACAAACTAACAAAAACTAATTCGGTCTAAATACCTTATTAGCACGCAGAGGAACGCTGGAAACAGTGAATGCCAAAGCCGGATGAGCCGTCAGGGGAACTGGGCAGTTAACTGGATCCAGACTGCCCCGGGGCAGTTGGGGGCACAAGCACCATATCTGGTCCAGGTCTCAGTCCGCTGGTACGCAGTGCTGACATATTTCTTCACAGGAAGAGCAAATGTTGTGGATAAATTCAGCTAACAGGGCGCTAATCTGACATTCAGATCGGCCTCAGAGATTCCAGGCTGCACAAAACCAGACGATCCCTGTCACTTCAACACAAAAAGGCTCTTTCTCCTTATTTAAGAGAAAACCTCCCTACTTTGTTTGAGCATTTCACTCCCAAGTCATTCCAAAAGGTGCTTTTGTGACGTGATGGGAACTGTAGGACACTCCATCTCCAGCAGCTGGCTTCAGTTGTGTTTCTTGTTGTCCAACCAACAGCGATTTAAATGTTATGTCATCTTTTCTGCATTTTTCTTCACCAACTTTCCTTCGTTGGAACATTATATCTGTTTCACTTTTGTTGTTTTTGGTAGAATTTGTTTTTTCTGTCAGGAAAGTTGGCTAGCTACTACAGGTAGTTGCTAAAACAACACTGAAGTGTTGATTTATTTGGATAATGATTTATTTTTCATTCATTTATTTATTTTTTTGTCTTTCCTCTTGCGAAAGTCATGTTTGTTTCTTCGCTAAACACGGAGCTTTGCTTACTGTGATCCTCACTTTTATGAATCCAAATAATTCTTATTTAGTACATCTGGTGTTCACTAATTGCATTATTTTCTGATTTATAATCACTAGCATTTGATTTGTAGCCTATTTGTTCCCAAACTGTGGGTTAGGGCCCACTGCTGGGCTGCAAAGGCACTGCAAGTGGTCGAACAAATGATTTTTGGTGAGAGATGTAATCATAACAAAGGTAAATTAATGTTTCAGAGGGGTTATGTTTGAGAACAAAAGCTCAGTGAACAGTTAGAAGATTGTTAGTTTTATGAATAAGATCTTTGAATGATCCTGAATAGACTGGACATTTGCAGAATATTTTGAAGGGAGAGAAAATACCAGCTGTAGAAAGAAATTATTTTGTGGACTGTCTAAATTTGTATAAATTTAAATGTGAATCTGCCGGATAAAAGCTCAATCATCCAAGGGCTGTTTGTTCGAGATTCCCTTCATACTGTGTACAGTTTATTTAGGTCAAGTCCATTCTGCTCTTATTTACATGAATGTTAGAGGTGAAAGAGGCCGGAGTGTCAGTTTCCCCTCTTCACTCTTCTCTGAGTGAACCTGACAGGTGTCGTCTAAATATCCTTCAATATGACATGAATCATCTGCCTTTGACCTTTTTTTTTCTTGCCTGAGGATTTATTGCTGTGACCTGCCAAGTTTTCACTAACCAGCGGCTCAGTTCACCATCTGATTCCTCTCAGTGCATCTTCAGTACAAGTCAAACCTGCAGCAACAAGTCAAAGACACAAGATGTCGTCACTGAGCAGTGAAACGGCAGCACAGATCCGTCCAACATCTATCTGTTCAACACAAAGTTAGTCAGTCAGTAAAAAAAATAACCATGAGCATGACCTGAAAAAAAGAATAATAAATTCTGAAGAAAAAGACATGAATGTGTTGTCTTTGTGATCACATCGGATGGAGTTTTATATTAAGTTGGTGAAGTTGTACTAAAAACGGTTATACTTTAATGAGACAGGAGCATAAAGTGTGGCTTCACGTGTATCAGCACACACACACACACACAGGTCGTGGCTGTGAATGTGTGTGTGTGTGTGTGTGTGTGTGTGTGTGTGTGGAGGGGGTTGACTGGTTGTTTCATTTATGACCCAGAGACACGAGTCCCTATCAGTAGGTGTGGTGGTCAAAGGTCCAGGCAGGTGTTGGCCTGTTGACTCATTCTGCGTTCATCAGGAGGTTGATGATTGGAGGAGGGGTGAAAAAATAATAATCCCAGTGTTGGTTTTGGGCCTCGATGGGCGCCATTTTGTCACAAATGGTCTCCTTCACTGTTGGCACACCTGAGTGGAGGCATTTGGACTCAAGTTTATTGCCGAGGTAATCAAATGAGCAGTAAAATAAACAGAGCGAAGGCCTCTCAGGTTCTGCTTCCAGGATTTTACCTGCAAAAGAAAATGTTTTGTTCTCCAGCAGATTAAGAGCAGCTACATGTTTAAAGTTTAAAGAAAAAGGACTTTTTCTCTCATTATTGCTGTGAAGTGTCAGGAAATGTTGGACGCTTCTTATCGGTGAACAGTGTGTTGGTTTGGTGTGGGAGGTAAAAAGTGTGAAATGGACACGTATCTGGAGTGTTCGCAGCTCGAAGGTGAAAAATGCTTCAGATGACACAGATTGTCTCTTTGTGTTCTCCGGACTTGACCTGAGGAATCTGAGAAGATTGTGCTGAAAAACAATACAGTGTTTTCTTCGGTTATTTTTGCTGCACTCGAATCGTTTGAAAGATGCTGTGACATAAAAACTGAACAGAAATTAGATTCCTTCAGTGTTTCAATGTGAAGTTCAAGACAAACACATAATGACCGCTGACAGGTGACGTGAATAACGCTGATTACCTGGTTACCACGGTTACCTGTCAGCAGGTGAACATCTAGTCCTGAAGTTGATGTTGAGAAAAGAATGAGACGACTTTGTCAGAGCGTCTCTGCAGCTCTGTGGGATGATCCTGGTCCTGGTCTGCAGAAGTCCAGAGACAGGGTGGCCCATTCAGGCTGCTCCAACAGGAGAGCTGCTGAAGAAGTCCATGCTGGTTCTGCTAGAAAGCTGTCAGAACGCAGAGCATCACAGCTGCACCACGATGGAGGAAGGTGGTCTGGTCTGATGGATCAGGTTTTCAGAGGTTCAGTGGACTGAGCAGATCTCAGCAGCATCCGTAGGATGAGCTGGACCAACAAGTGCAGATCCACGGAGGCGCCACCTCACAACTTCCAGGACTTGAAGGATCTGCTGCTCACGTCTTGGACCAGATCGGCTCGGCTCCAGAAGTCTGGAGGAGTCCAGACCTTCGGGGTCAGCAGGTGGTCTTAATGTTACAGCCACAATGTTCAGTGCTGACAGAAAGCAGCACAACAGCGATTCAACCTGTTGAATTAGTGCCTCAGAACAGCTTTGGCTTCTTTCAAGCGTCATGTGGAGTAAATCTTTCCTGGAAATAATCCTTTGAGCCAAAGAAGTGATGCAGTTTTTATTTTCAGTCCACCGTAAACACATTTAGTGAACACAAAAGGCAAAACCGCTCCTACAGGAAACTCCAACATTCATCTGGTGTGAAAATTACAAACAACACCACACAAAGTCCGACATCGAGGGTGCAGATAAAAACCAGAGGAATTCAGACTTTGAATTTTATGAAGTTTGTGTAAGTTGAGTTACAGTCAAACTGTTGGCAGCAATTTGCTCATTTCAGGGAAAACTGCCACATGAGACAATAATGGTCTGTTTGTTGATTCCTCTCATTCATTCCACTATTTGTGTTTTCAGTTTATCATCGAACTTCGTTTGATATGTTTGAAATGATGCTGAAAATATCTTTCTATCTCTGTGTCAGTGAGAAACAGGGTATTTTTACTTCCCTGTACAGAGTTGAAATTATAATAACAAACAAATTCCAGTAGAACAGAGCCGTGACGACAACGACCACATACGCACAATTTGAACTCATCCAGTTTCATCACACTTAACATACACATTTTAATAACCACAGTTTGACAAACACACAGCTCAAAGTTTTTAACACTTTCACAGTCTGACTGGTGACTGAAACCATGCTTGTTGTCATATTTTGCCACCACACTATCTTCTAAATGAGTCACACACATTTGATTTTGTTGTTGTGTTGTTATCACAATGGATTACTTGAACTCATGTGTTTCTCTTTGGTGTTGAATCAGTGTGTCTGTCATGTCAGGCGTCCTTCCTGGTGAAGGTGGAGCTCCAAAAAAGGGAGCAGACACAGAGCGGGATGGTGGGGGGACTTGTCTTTGTGCGATATTGTGCGATGTTGGTGGTATTTTTTGTGCGGATCTCTTTTAAAGGGCCCAGCTACTTTAACGGAATTAAGTTTTTTGTTCTTTAGTATTTTGGGGGAACTTGAAGCAGAAGATGTAAAGACTCGGGCTCAGCCAGAGCTGATAACCTGCATTCTCTCTAAACACCATCAGGAGGTGACTCCAGTAGTTATAAAAGAGATTGTGTTGAAGTCTATGGGAAAATGTTCCTCCTCCTCCTCCTCAGTAAATGTTTTCTTGATGAGCTTACAGTCTCAGTCTTTAAATGATGATCCATTTAGAGGAAAACAGACCAGGAAGGAGGGGAGTGGTTAAGGGGCGGGGCTACTGTAGCTACACAAGATCAGCTCAGCTCCACCTTCTTCTCCAAATATTGTTTTTTCTGCTTAAAGAAAAAAAATCAAGATGGCTGACATCCAAAGTAAAACCTGAAAACATCAGCTCATGAAGCGGCGGGGGATTAAAATCCTTCTTGGAGAAGTAAACCTGCTCTCTCTTGTCTTTGACAGCTTGGTCTGTAAGAGTGAAATTGATCTGGCCATGAAAATATCCATGTTCAGAGTCAGACTCACTTCATCCTTCTCTGTGAATCCTGACCATTCATCAGTGAAGAACAGTGGGGCTCTCTATCCGCTCTGTGCATTATCATACCACACTGCCAGTGTGAGTATCTCTGCATGTACAGTTTTTTGTTGCCGTCCTTCCTGGTCGACTAAAAAATGCATATTTTAATCCAAAAAGTTGATTTGGGTTAAATTCATTCCTGATGAGATGCCATACGGAAGAGAATTAAAGGCCATAGACGCAGCTAAAATCAGAGGAACTTGTTTTTTTACTGCAGCTGACCTTCTCTGAGAGAAATAAATTGTGGGGGTTGGATGATCCACATTCCTCGCACATTTTTATACGGCGTAACAAGGCAAAGAAACAGGTTTTCCAACCAAAGGGGGCAGAGACAGATTCCTGCCAGCGAAGGTGAGTCTTTGGCTGGAAACAACGCCAGACGAGGTTGGTGGTTTCTGATTGGTAGATTTTCTTTTTCTGTGAATGGCAGATGAGGCCTTCTGGCCGCACCAAGACTATTCAAATTTAATATGACTCAAGATGCTCTGAGTTTACATAAGCTCACCTTTTTTGTGCTTGTGTGTGTGTGTGAGTCATAACTTTGCGTTGTGAGCATTTGCATTGCTCCATATTACGCATTTATTCGTATGAGAGAGCAGATCTGAGCTTGGACTTTTCAGGGATAATTTGCATGTGCGTGACATCCAAACGTCGACTGATGATCAATGGAAGTGTTGATCCGTTCCACAGACGGGGGTGGGAGGGGTGGAGGGTGTGACGTGGGGTTGGGGGGGTGGCGAGCCTCTGAAAAGACTGCTTCATTGTGTGTTGCACTGAGTCCAACACATGCAGATTGACTCCACAGGCAGATGGACCGGCTTTGATCTCCGATGCTGACCTCTCTTGGTGGGGGGGTGTGGGGGTGGGGGCAAAGGTTGCTGCATATCTATGCAAGCTGACTGTCACATGTTAAAGCTCCTGTCTACTGGAGATATGTTATTGAAAGATAATGGTGATTTTCCAGCTGGCCTGTTAATGCCATTCACGAGCGTTCCTGAAGGGATGCTCATCACTCCTCTTGTCAATGTTTCTGATTGCTCATCTGTCGGAGGAGAATGGATGCAACCTTTGTTCCCCCCCCACGCCCCCCCAAGGCTAAGCTACTATTGATTTCCTTTGTGGGTGACGATTTGAGAACCTGGAGGCGTTTTTCTTGTAGGAGAGGGCCTCCACCTTCCTACCTGCTGCTGCCCAACAAATAATTGCAGCTAGCAGCTCCATGAATGAATTATAGCAGAGAGCTCAGTTATTGGTTTTCTGTAAAACCAGCTGATAGTAGACTCCAACTGGATATATAATCTATATTACCTTGAACACACCAGCTGCATTCCGTTTTTGCCATTGATAAACATTCAAATTCAGTCAAAATGGATGGAAATGAAATATATCTACCCTGAATCTCTGATTTGAGGTGGGACCTCATGCAAGGCCTTACGTCACAGAAATAAATGTATTTATTCATTGATAGATAAAGCACATCAACCTTCGAGAGCCTCCGTCTGTTTTAGTTAAAAATAGGTCCACTTCCTCAACTCAGAGTGAACTGAGGTCATGAATTAATAATTTTCTCTAGTTGAGGAGAAAAAAATGGGCTGATTGTGTTCAGCCTGTGAAGGGCTGAGCCTCCTGCAGGGGGAGGGTTAAAATAAGGTCTGCAGACTAATAGATTAATACATTGACGGACCTCAGACCTACCAGGCAGTGATAGCTCTAAACCTTGACCTCTTTCCTGGTGGCTGTTTTTAATTTAGGGTTAGGGTGAGGGTGGATTAGTCCGATCAATGTGATGGAAAAAATGGACATGCAGCAACAGGAAAATGTTACTGAATGAAAAATTTAAAATGGGCTTTGTTATTTTTGCTGTCCAAAAACCAAACCCTGCATCACTTGATATCAGTTGTTAATTTAAAAAAAGATGAATGATTCACTCTTTTGTCTTGGTTGACATGTTAAAATACACATTGTACTGTGGATTACATGTTGACAGCTACAAAGAGATACGATGTCAGGTCATACGTTAAAATGCTTGTCTTTTATTTTAGTGGTTTTAGACTTCTCACGTTTGGTAACTTAAATTTTTCTACCAAAGTCTGCAAATGTTTTTACTTTGCAGCCTCATGTCTCCTTCCCATCATTTCTCAGATCAAACAGCCTGAAAAGTGGAAAGTATTTGTTTCCTCAACTGCAGCTAACCACTCTGCATACGCAGCATGTGACAGGGGCTCACAAGTATGCAGGTTATGTTTTATGGAGCCACAGGCCATGAAGGCAAACAATGCCGGCAGCTGTCAGCAGCCTCAGCGCTAAAGTGCTGGTACTTCTGCTGTCCAAACGTGTGACTTCCATTCTTTCTAAAAGTTTTCTTCTTCATGAGAAATATCTGTTAGCTGAGGCAGGAAAGATGAGGTATAATGGATAATGTGCCTGCAGGAAAGATGCACTTCAGGGTGTGAACTAGTTCCCTCCTGCTGAGCATTGGTTGCCAGTTAGTCAAGTCTAAAACTGTCAAACACACTGATCACTGAACACTGTACCTTGAAATCATTCTTCTAGCATGTATGGAAATGCAACCAATCCAAGTATCTGCAGAGAATAGAGAGAAAGATGAGCGAACACTTCCTGTGTTTCTCTTTGTTATCCAGCTGTTACGATGAAAATGCACACCAAAACCAAGTTCTTTCTCTAAAGCAAATAAGTGTGTCCTTTTTCTATACCTCCATGACTCATGTGCAGGCTGAGTGGTTTGGCTGTGTGTGGTACTATTTTGACAGAGCAGAAGTGCAAAACAGAGGTGGCCATGGAAACTAACGGCGTCCAATGAGAGAGGGCTGTATGGGTGTGGCTGGTTGATGGACTGGTGTTGCTGTCCCGCTCCAGTTCCTTCAGCCTGGTCAATTAATAACTTTTAGAGAGAACGAGAGAAAGAAAAAAATTCACTGGAAGCTTCTGGATGAAGATAAACCTGTCACATGATGCAAGGCTTCCAAAAGGAAACTGCATGCATGGAATAAAAGAAAAACAGAACGCAGGCTCAGAGACTTTACTTATTTGATGTGTGAAAAAGTGTTTAGTTTTTCCCTCATATTGATTTTATACAAATTTAAGTGGCAATGAATTGTATTTGACATTCGTTTGATCTTTGGCTCTGTCCAAAGTCAGCAGATTCATGGAATTTCATTTTTAAAGTGCTTAAAAGTCAAATTTTTCCAACATAATCATACTACGAGATTTTGTGTCTGTTTCTTATGTGTGTCAGTTAATTCAGGCCAAAGTCACTGATCGATGCCTCTCACTTGTTCCTTATCTGTGGTCCGTTTATGACTGAACAAACTGTGTTCCCCCACACCTGTGAAAGTTTGATATACAGTAAAACTACCAAAAAAGAAGAAATTAAGACAGGATATTTTGAAGAGGGACAGAAAATGCTTATTGCAGTCATGACTTCTGTTGAAACTGGAGCTTTTACAGCCTGTCTTTGTTTTTTGCTAATTTCATAGTTAGCACACGCTGATGAGAGGAGAGGAGGGACGCAGCAGAAAACAGTTCATGTGGTCACTTTATTAATGGTTTCCATGGAGTCACAACAAACAGGTTCATACAGCACATGTCGCCCGGCTGTTTTCAGACCTTCCCTCCTGTAGGTTTGAGCTCTGTGCCCACAACAGACATACGCACAAGTCATGTACTGAGAAAACCTTAAGTAAGCTGCTGGACTGGAACAGGTTTAACAGGCTCATAACTGATGGCTGTCATGATCATGCACTTTAAGTATGAAAACATATGAGCCAGTTTGTGTCTGCAGTGACAGCATCCATGTGGGAATGCACATCTTTTAGCTTTTAAACGAATAAATGCTTTCAAGGATTTATTATTTTATGTTATTGTACAGTATGTTCAATTCTGAAGTTCTGAATTAAATGCTAGATACTGTGGATTAACTATAACAAGAACCAAAGTTATTCAAAGCTTAATTTTCTCCTGAAAGAGAAATCTTACTATTATTCACCAGTTAAGTAACACTTGTCATAATATGCATGAAGAAAGATGAATTAAAAGAACACATCCCAGACACCCCATCGCAACTGTTTATTGGTTGTATGACATTCTGGAGAGTGAGCTATGTTTAAAATGTAAACATACACACATATATGGAAATAAAAGTGCCTCTGCAACACAATAGCGATGGCCGCCTCAGACAATTTCTTCTTCATGCAGTATGAGGAACTAATTTAATCAGGGCCACACTTGAGGTTTAAACTCAGTTACAGCAGGATTTCCTTCTATTATCCACAGTCATATAGACCAGACCAACTGGAGATCCAAAATCACCTCCCTGTGTTTTCCTTCTGATGACCAGCTGACCTTTTTGGGTCATTTTAAGTGGTTGAACTCAGCTGATGAAACCGTCCTGCTCTCAACACATCTAGATAGAGAGATAGATGGTTATGTAGATAACTGTCAACCTCATTCACATTTGCACATTACTGGACTACTGTACAATAGTCCACTACAGATATGTCTAATGCCAATGTATATGTGTATGTATATATATCAAAATATTTTATTTTATGTCTCCCTTAACATGTCCACAATAGATTGACCGGATTCAAATTGTTATGACAAATTCCAGGTATGTTTACACATAGCTGGCAATAAAATCTGATTCTGATTCTGATAGACTGACAGATCGATAGAAAAACTTTATTGATCCCAAGCTGGGAACTCCTCAGATCTACATATTAATTGAAGAAGTATAAAAAAATGAACTGCAGTGTAACGTGAACATCTTGTAAATTACCTCTGATTTAGCGGTGCTGTCTAATGTGAGTCATGGGGTGAAAAAAAAAAACACAAAACAAAACAAAAAAAGTGAATTCTGTCCTACTTTATACGGAAAAAATACATATATACAACTATATGATTCAGAACTGCTTTGACCTAAACAACAACATGAAAAATAAAAAAAATGTCAAGTTAGAAATAAACCTTTTAATGAACTGGAGATGAAAAAAAATAGTCCGTACCAGCCACGATGTATTCCTCCGCGAAAATAGTATGTTATGCAATGGGAGGGGGGGGGGGGGCGTCAAGGAGGCGAACAACGACCTCGGCGGAGTGATTCAGTGCGGACTACACCCAAGCGCCTGGCCGACCGCCGCGGCTCCTGTTCGCCGCCCAGACCGAAGACACGCCGGGACGTGACGGAGCCGGGGGGCTGCTTCTGTTCGCTGGAGGCCCGTTATAACCGCCGACAAACGCCGCTTCCTCACACTGTCTTCGTCGCTCCAGAGAGACGTTTGTGACCCCATCGTCCTCCGCGTGTGTCCGTGTGGTTGTGGGTTTTTTCTTTCTTTCTTCCTTCCTTCCTCCCTCCATCCTTTTTAGAAATTATTTCACCAACATGTCCTGGCAAAGCTACGTGGACAACCTGATGGGCGACGGCAGCTGCCAGGACGCGGCCATTGTTGGCTACACGGACGCCAAATACGTCTGGGCATCGTTTAACGGCGGTACCTTTGCCAACATAACGGTTCGTGGTTTGTTTGTTTTATTTTGTTATTACCTGGGATGCATTCATGTGTGTCTGTTAACGTGTATGGCTCTTTTTTGTATAATTCTGAGCGTCGGTGCGTTTGTCTGCATAGCCGGGCCTTGTTGAATGGGGGGATACACATGGTGTCCGGTGGGCTGCTAATTCAAGATGCGGCGGACACGTATGCACCGCTGCTTTCCAAACTGCCGAATATTAACTATATCTAATCCATTTATATAACCCAGTTGCTTTATTGCTTTTATTGTTTTTTTCATAAATTGTTTCCAGTGACGAACGAACTCGAGCTAAAACGGCTAACTTAGCATAACTAGCGGGCGAGCTAGCGGTTGCTAGCAGTGATTACCGGTTTTTTTTTTTATAACTCATTGCGGTTTTCAATAAGCACACATTTAAACCAACAAAACACACTTTGTAAATATTTATTTAAAAAATGTTCTGCTTTGTGTGTATTTGAACGAAGCGGTGTCTGCTGCTGGATTATTGGCCGCAGTTTGAACGCTAACGCTGATTAACACGCTCCGGCCGGCGGTTATCTGAAATCAGGCTCGCCGGAGGATCGTTACCAGCTAGCGCCGATAGCGCATCCTTAGCGGGACTCTGAACGCTTTTCCCGGCGTGCCGTCCAGTCGATGCACCACCCCCCCCTTTCCGCCTCCTTCTCCCCCTCCTCCTCCCGATCGGCTTCTGTGAATAGCACCGCCGCTGCCGCCCCTTATTTTCCAAGATGGCGGACACACTCCCAGTTTCTTATTCATTTCGTTCTCTGATGCTAATCGAGCTTTTTTCCGGTGCTGGATTAATAAACGTGCACTAACGATCCATATTTACATAAGTTAGCATGTTTTATTTCACACGTTTAAGTAAAGCCATTTAAAATAAAGATGAATTTAAAAAATAGACACACTGCGGTGTTTGTGGAGGCGTAACGTGGCTTAAACCATCGTCTTCCTCCAGCCACCATTTTGTCCGTCAAATAAATTATTAGACGGCCAATATAGACGTTTTTGTGTGGAAGTTGATGAGCTAGCCGAAATGCTAACGGAGCAAAAAAAAAAAAAAAAGAAACGTGTTCTTTTATAACGCCGGAAATGGTGGAGCGGGCTCAGAGCTGCATGCTGTGAAAGAGCCGCTGAGGGCTGCCGATACCTGGGAGTGTCCTGTCGGTGCCGTCCGGAGGAGCAGAGTCAACAAACGGACCTTTAGACTTTGGTTTCATCGTCTGTCCGTGTGGACGGGAAGCTAAGCTTTATTAGCGTTAGCGCTCCTGGTCCGGCTAAAACAGGCTCCATCTGTTTTTTAATATATATAATGAATAGGCTTTGACTGTTGTGCCTTAAGTTAACATGGACTGCGGAGCTGCTGGGAATAAAGTCGATCCCATGGAGGGGAACTGTCGGTGTAATTAGTCCGGAGGCCGCCGGTTGGGAGCTAGCTGGGATGCTAACGTTATCTGAGCCTGTCTGAGTTTCAGACTTTTGTCTGAAGGTTTGTGTGCCATGACTCTGCAGTTCTGGAGTTGGGGCGACGCCTTTTATTCTGCAGATTGATTCAATGAGAGGAGAATCGGCTTTATTAAGCTTTTCTAACAGATGTGGTCAAATTGGTTTATTTTTTTTCCCGGTGTTTTTTGTCTAAAGTGGCATGATAGCAGCGGCCATGCCTTTTTAGGGAAGAATAAGTTTTTGCCAGCTGCAGTGGGCCTCTGAGATTTCAGGACTCCATACTGTTGGTGTAATGAAGGCAGCTGTGTGTTCACACTGACAAAGCAGCTTTTATTCCTCCATGATTCTTAGTTTAATCTACAATCCTTAGAAATGAAAATTATATAGTTTGATTTCTTTAAGAATTTTGGTGATGTGATGGATCACTACTGTTAAACAAATGTGAATTTAAGAACTTTGGTCCAATTGGTAAAAAATCAATAGAGCCAAGCCTTAGTGTTTAAAGTATTTAAGTATCTGACCTTTAATCACACATTAGCCTCATTGCAAACTACATGCATCATGCCCCCTGCAGTAAGAGCTTCTGGCCAAGTTTGGCTGAAACAATTTTTCAATTAAAATGTTCTTTTAGAAGAATATTAATGCCTGACTTTCAAAGTACATAAATCAGGCCTTTGTACTTATATATTTTTAATTGGATAATTGCTTGCTCTGGTGTTCCAGTTTAAATGTACATTAAGCTCATATTGAAGTTTCACATTCGCCTGCTGAGCTGGTGTGGATTGACGAACAGGTGCAGCAGTATATCACGCTTTGAGCCCTATATTACCAAAATTACATGCAACTAGTTTAAGGAGTGGGAAGTTCAAAGCTGGCTTGCAAGTATTACTGACACTAGAGGCTGTCTGAAGCACCAGCTTACACTTTAATTACTCTGCCAGGGTGTTTGAAGCCAGTGGCAGCACATTCCAGCGTCATCTAAAAAAATCCCAGAAGGTTTTGTCTTTTTCAAACAAAGTAATGTAACTCCAAGAATATCTGTAGTCCTGCCCATAATGCCAACCACATTTAAGCATCATAGTTCCTCCTGAGTCATTCTGACCCCACCATGTGGTGTCCCACCCAAACATGTTTTAGAGCCACACAGCAGGCCTGCAGGTGACTTATCCTGCATTGTGTGGGGTTGGACTTTGTAGAATGAGACTAGTGAAGAATCAGTTCATTCTTTTCTTTGTCTCAAAGGTTAATTGTTTGATGGCATATCCAAATACATTTTCACAATTACCACTTAGTTTTACTGCTTTATTTAAATACAACTTCATGGCTATAAACAAATAAGTCGTTTAACAGGATGAATGTTAATAAACTTTGAAAGAAAATTTGATGCCTTGAGGGGACAGGAAACTTGGCAGCTGAGAGAACAGGCTTAGTCAAAATGTTTCTGTAGCACCTTATGAGTCTTAAATGGCCCTTAAATCACTCACATATGGAATAATTAGAGAATTATTTTCACCAACAGAGGGGACATGCACTCAATGACCTGATGGGAAATGGAGTGACTACCTGAATGAGGTGATAAGTCTGACAGTTGCATGTGACTTCCTGCTTTTATTTGTTTTAGCCTGAAGAAATCGACGTGCTAACAGGAAAGGACCGGGAGGGCTTCTTCACCAGTGGGCTGACTTTAGGCAATAAAAAGTGCTCCGTAATCAGAGACAGCCTCCAAATTGATGGTGACTGGACAATGGACATCCGGACAAAGAGTCAAGGAGGAGAGCCAACATACAACGTTTCTGTAGGCAGAGCCGGCAAAGGTGAGCATCACATTCAGCGTTGTTAGTCGCATATTTTTTTATTTTTTTATTTTTTTAAGCAGTGCGACAGTGACACAGTAGCCTCCTTTGGTATAGTGCCATTAGTTGATTTATTTATTTTTTTCTTTTTTTTAACTTCTGTGTTGTCATGCATGTGGGATAGATTTTTAAATGCACCTTTCCTCAATATATGAATATATGATGTGCAGGTGTCAGGTGATTTAGGGGAACAAATGCATCTCAGCTAAACGATCTGTTGAAATACACAGGCAGGTTTTTTGTTTAAAAGCAGGAGGGCAACTTCATTGGATCGAGGTATTAGTTCATGTTGATGTCTTGGTTGTCTGTCATCTACATTCTGTTAGGTAAACACTTTTAGGCCTCTAGGTTGACAAATCAAACCATGACTTGTTCCTCTTAGGTATCAAATGACAGTGTTTACTTGGTACTTTCTTCCTCCCCCAATCAAAATCATTCCTCAGTTGACCAGTTCTTAGTTTACTGGGTGCGTCTTGATGTTGCACATGTGAACTAGTTTGTAATTGAACAGCAAAAACTGAGTCAGTGTTCATTAGTTCTTTGTAACTTGCAGACTAGATGCTTTTCAGACAGAACAAAGTGGGAACATGATCTGGGCCCTGCATAGCTGAAACACCTCACCAGTGGTCACAACTCACAAACTGCCATTTTAAGACTGTGCTGTTCAATAGTGCTTAAAGCAAATGTTTGAAATATGAATGGACTCATTGTATATTCTGTTGTTAGATGCAGATTTTGATTGTTCAAATGTTTCTACATAATTGCAGTTAAATTTTACATGCTTGAAATACTCCTGGCATTTGATGGTAGCGGGCATCTTGAAGGTAGTGGCTATTTTTTGCAGCAGAAATTAGAATTGTCAACACTTTAAAGTGAAGTTCCTCGGTGGGGCTTGCCTGAGAGATGTGCCGTTTCAGTTGCCTGTATGGGCCCCAATGCCCCGTCGTCTTCCCACTTTTCCCAGACACTACTAAAACCTCCAGGTGAGACTGTAACTGGTTCCTGTCCTGCACATACTGGACTCACTTGAGGATTTTTCTAAACCTCCTGAACTGCATGCATCTTTCTCCTCCCAAGTTAACACCCCTTCTCCACAGAGAATGAATCTGTCTCCTGTTCACATGCTTCCACTCTGTTCCTGGTCAGATCTGTACTGAGCATTTTAGGGCTGTTACATGTATTGAGGAGAGGTACCACAAGCATGCTGCTGCATCTGCATGTGTGCTGCATTAGTGATGGTTTAGTCGGTAGAAGCTTCACTTTCTTACACTCTGCTGCTGGCACGGTGCACATGGGTTACAGATGTAGAGATAAAGACTAGTGTCCTCAGGTGGAGTGAAGTAGACTCACACTCTTACAGACTTGTCCAGGTTTTGTTTGGCACTAGTGTCTGACCTGGCTGCCATGTGGGCTGTTTGTATAAAAACATGACCTTTGTCCACCTTTCTGTAGTACTTTATCGGGTTGTGACGCTCCGATCCCTGCTGACACAGAAACCTGGTTCAGTTTTAATGATGGGGACACACTGACAGCAGCCTTGCATGCCCCTCTTTACATTTATACTCTGCTGCACTCATGTTCTGTCTTCTAATTGTAATGTGACCCGTCTCGTCTCACCACCAGCAGCTTTGATAAGAAAATGAATGTTCGGGCCCGACGCTGCTGTCTTTTGTGCCATCATCGTCCTCCTTCGTCGCTGTCTCCTCTGCCTGCTGCTTTGGCTTTGTGCGCGTCTCTTTTCACATGTGTGATCTCCACACCTTCTAAATGTCCTTTCTGTCTCTTTTCTTTCAGTCTTGGTCTTGGTAATGGGCAAAGAAGGGGTCCATGGAGGCGGATTGAATAAGAAGGCATACTCGATGGCAAAATACTTGAGGGATTCAGGGTTTTAGTTTAGTTCTGACGTAGCTTGTCGCGTAGTTGAGGGAGAGTGAGAGGGAAAAAAAATGACGAAAATGCAAACAAAAAACACAAAACATAAAGAAAAAACTGACAAAAAAACAACAAATTACTGTCAAGTTCATTTTCCTCCCCAGAACAGTTCCCTTAAACACAATCCCAGAGCATTTCGAACAGCACAGGGTCCAGACTCTGTCCTCAATGTAGCCCCACACTTAGCAAGGTGACAAAACGTTTTGTTTTCCAGCCCTGCATCACCATGTCTGTTCATTTATTTTGTTTTTGTTCTTTCCTTTGTGTACTCCAGCATTGGTTATTGTCATGGGGAAGGAAGGTGTCCATGGAGGGCAGCTGAACAAGAAAGCATTTCAGATGGCTGATTACCTGAGGAAGTCCGCATACTAAAGCAGCCTGTACCAGCCTCCTAGCAGCTCACCCTCACCACCCTGTTGCATTTCACACTACTTCAGTCCTAGTTGGTAGTTTCTTTTATTCTATTTTTTTCTTCCTCCTCTCCTCCCCATTTCTTACCCCCCTTTTTTTTTCTTTTTTTTTTCCTTTGGGGGGGTGTCATCTTCTCCTAACTCCCCTCCCTTCCTCACCCCCTCATCCCATAGCAAAGATGAGCATGTTGCTAACAGGTTGTCATGACAAATCTGTACTTAACCAAGACCAGCAAAAGATTCTGGCCAAACACTTGGATGATGAAAGCTATAGCGCCAATTTGAAGTTATGTCTTTCTTTCTCTCTGTCATGGTGCCCATTACTAAACACCTCCCACCCCGCCCAGCAGCCGAAGCCTTTTGAGCACTTGAGCGGTACCCAAGCTCATCATGTCTTCCTCTTTTAGTTCCTCCATTGCGTCTGGAAGGGCTCCACCTTATCCACACTCCAAACTTCCTGCCCCATTTTCCCTTCCTGTTCAGGAGAACCCCCACCCCCCCCAGATGCACCTCTAGCCTAATGATCCTTTATACACATGGGGAGTCAGCCCAGTTAAACATCATGAAGCAGGATTTGTGAGTGTTGTGACGCTGGTAGATACCCCCACCCTCCCCGACTACACCGACACCCCTGGACATTCCACGGTAACAACGGCTCAGGCACTTAAAACAGTTTTTTTTTTTTTTTTTTTTTTTTTTTTTTGCCAGCTCCTGTAATATATATATTTTATTTTTTTTTAGGTTTTTTTGAAAGGCTGCCATTTTTGGACAGTAGATATCCCAGCATTAACCATCTGGAGCATGTCCACTTTGAATCTTTCCTTTATAGGACCAAGTGTAGTCGAAGCTCGGGTGTTTATACAATTGCTCTAAATCATGTGATGGATGACTGCTAACTTTGATTTTCTTTCCTGATGACAGAAACATAACCAGAAAGAAAAACACTATGGTATAAAAAAACATTAAAAAAATGAAACTACAGGGGTGGGAAAGGCGGGAGTGTCAGAAAAGAAATTCTTTTTCTTTATTTAGAAAATAAACGACTGCATTTGTACAAACCCATGCTGTGTTGACAACTACAAAACTGTGGAATAAATTGCCTTTTACTTCATAGTCGACTGAGCTCTGTGTATCACGGTCTGTCCTCGGTCAGTACTGCTAACTAACGTCCAACTAAAAAGAACACTACAAAAAGTAGAAATGACACTCGATGGGATTGGTTGGAACAAAAGACGCTCATGGTTGTTTTGTGGAAACTTTAACTGCAGAACCTGTGTATCCTGTGCCATAACGTAGAGAGATCTGTTGCTGTTGTAAGATGGATTTTACCTTCTGTCCACTACAGTCATTTCATTGGCACTTTCTTTTTTTTATTAGCTTCAGCTCCACTGTTTAGGCCTTGTGGGATATGTGTACTCATTAAAAAAAAAAAGAGAGAAAACCTGTTTCAAGTCCTGTTTGCTGATTTGTTCATTTCCCTTTTTCCTCACTTTTTTTTTTCTTACATCTGGGATACAGTCTCTTTAATGCATCTGATTTCATATGCATAAAACCAAGAAATGCCATAAATTGATTTATCACCTTGTTTACAGACAGATCAAATAAATTTATTCCAACCAGACAAGCGTTTGTCTTGAGCTTTGCTTTGATGTGAGGAGTGATGTTGCTAAAGCAGCTTGTGGCCCCTGAATGGAAACTGGACTTGGTTCTGAGTGAGACCAGGTCTGACTTCTAAAGTTAGTTTAAAATATTTAAACAGTTGAGCTTTCACACACAAGGTGAAATAATTCTGATGCTGTCATCAGATCCTTTATGTTAACTGAGACCTTCAAAATAATTAGGATGTTTATTGAGCTTGTAAATGGAGGAAGAAGTAAGGACAATTTCCCATAGACTTCAATACAAACTTCCTTTAAGAGTCAACTTAAAGCTCCTTGATGGATTAAGCCAAAGTGCTGCAGGAATCTGTATGATCAGCCTTAAAGGTTATTCTGAAAAGTCAGATAAATTAATGCTAAATGTAAAATAATCAGATCGTTTTCTGGACAAACAGTAGCTGCTCTGTTTGTGTCAACAACAACAACATGGGGGTAATTATGAAACGGTTTGGCTTTGTCAAGTGTCATTTTCATTTTATTGAAGTGAATCCACATTGAGAAAAGACGTACATGAGCAGGAAAACACAGACGAGACAAAATACATCAAACGAAAAAAGGCAACAGGATTCTTCATGAAAATCGAGCCAAGTTATGAAAAAAAACAAAACATTAGAATATTTAGCATTTTACTATTAACTATTAAAATGAACTAAATGTGAACAACCAATCCGCCTGTGTTAGAGGAAGTGACGGCTCTGAGCAGCCTGAAGAAGATTCTGGATGTGTGTAACCAACACACACGCACAAACACTGTCAGTCTGGTTTGGCTGCAGTTTCCCTTCACGTGATTGGCTGTAACAGACGAACCGTGGCACAGAAACACGTCACACGTCCAACAACTAATGAACCGTTTTTACGCTTCAGCTTCGTTTTACAAAAAGGAGGCCGCGTAGCGTCCGAGTGCGACTAACATTTGCGGCACAAATACGTAGTTTGATCATCGACCTTCCCAGAACTCTGAAACACGAACAGTCAGGAGAGAATCAAAGGTAAATACGGAACTTATTGTGATCTATATTTTATATATATTTATATACAGAGAACGTCTGCTGAACTTTGTGCAAAGCGTGATTTGGGACTAAAACAGAAAAAGACGTTTGTCATCCTTTTACAGTAGAACCATCTACTGTACATCAGCGTCCTCAGTCCTTATGATATGTTCACTGACCTCCTGTCTCACGTGGGAAATCAGCCCTTCATCCACAATCGTGTTAAAAAGGAAACTTAGTTTTGAACGTGGGGGGGGCGGGGGGCTACATTACAATGTATTCAGATCATTAACAGAAAAACTCAGGTGATGAATCTGTTTAGTTTTGCCCCCCAGTAAAAGTCTGCAGCTGTGAGGGGGGGTGGGGTGATGGGTGGGGGTGGGGGGGTGGGCGGGGCTTAGCGACCTGTCAGGTCAGCCAACCATCAGTCAGGCTCGGGGCAGGTCGGAGCACGACTGCTGCATCTGCACCACCACTGTCTCCACGGTGACCTCCTCCTCGCTGTCGCTGCTGTCCAGCTCGTCGTCCTCGTACTCGGAGGAGTCCTGGTCCTGCTCCGAGCGCGACGCCCCCGACATGGTCCCGAAGGAGTGGGCGCTGGTGGAGGCCAGGGACCGCAGCAGCGGGGTGCTCTCGGACACCTCCTCGTTCTCGTCAGGGCCGCTCTCGCCCTCCTCGGAGTCGGAGTCGGAGTCGCCCTGCGAGGGGACGACCTTCTGCTTACACACCGGACACGTCTTCTTGGTTTTGGTCAGCCAGGGGTCCACACACTTACTGTGGTAGGCTGAGGACACCAGAAACACAATCAGAGCTCCATCCGTCACACAAAAACTCAACAAAGTGACAGCAAATTGGATTTATGGATCATTTTTGAGTTGATGGTCTTGATTCAAAATAATAAAAACACAGAAGAGAAGAAGAAACTAATGACCAATAACCAAGAAATGAAAGTGTTAAAATTACAAATGTTTTTTTTCCTTCGTGTTGTGAGACTTTTGTTTCTAAAAGGTTTGAGCTCCACTCACCGTGCGAACACGGCAGCACTCGCAGTTTGTCTCCTTCCTCGTACTCGTCCAGGCAGATGGCGCAGACGTCGTAGTTGTCCCCTGAGAGGAGGAAACGAGACATGAGACACATGAAAAGCAGTTTGTGTTGGAGGGGGCAGTAAGAGAAAATGCTGTTGCCCCAGAAGGTTTCCATCAGATAGGCAGAGGTGTTGATGGAGCCGGACAGGCAGTTCCTGGAAGGTGGGGGTGATGTGGTCACGGGGGGGGGGGGGGGGGGGGGTCGGTTTGAGCTGCTGCTCTGAGGCCTCCAGTTTGTAATGCGTCTGTCAGCCATCTTGGTTTTTATGAAACCAGAAGAAACCATATTAAGATGAAAAGGAGGAGCTGACCTGCTCTGTACGCTCTCCTGATTAGGCGGTACAATCTGTCAATCACACGGTAGCCCCACCCCCTTACCTCCTCTCTGGTCTGTTTCCCTCTAAATGAACATCATGTTGTATTTCAGACTGACACCATAAACTCATCAGGAAAACTTTAACTGAGGAGGAGAGACCTTTTCCCATAGACTTCAACACAACACAACCCCCTGATGGTCAGGCAGTAAACTGCAGGTTTGTGGCTCTTCAGCCTTCAGGATCACAGTTTCTTACTGATGGCCCAAAAACAGATTTATGTTTCAGCTGACACGAACCAACAATGGGCTCTGAAGATCAATCCGTTGCTTTCAGCACATCACGAGTCTGATTCCCTACAACTGTTTGTCCTGCCCCCCCCCACAGCCCCCCCCCCCCCCCCAAGCCCCCCCACAGCCCCCCCACAGCCCCCCCAGGCAGAGTCAGCACTGAGCCGCACTTCCTGATGTTACAGGATATCCAGGAGAGTCTCTGTGTGAACCAAAAGCTCAGGAATTTATCAACACGCTCCCTCTCGAATTCCACAGAGTTCCTCTCCTTTTCCTTCCCCCACCGGGCTGAGGGAGGGGGGGAGGAGGGGGGGGGAGAGGGGGAGGGTCAGTGTGTTTATGTAAACTCTAAATGAGCATGTTTTCCCCTGACCGGCTTCTCTGTGTCCATGCCAGGGCTGCATGTGACCGTATAAGGATGGGGAGTCACATCGACCACAACCCCTCCCTCCCTCCCTCTCTCCCTCCCTCCCTCCCTCCCTCCCTCCCTTCCTCTCCCCCTTCCTCCCTCCCTCCTTTTCTCTCAGAGCGTCAGCAACTTCAGTCGAAGTTAATGCTGAGCTCATTAAGACGTCACCAGAACGATCACACCCGTTTTTTTTTTCCCCGTTCTACACTTCGCTCGTCTTCCTCTTCGGAGAGACTCCATCTTTTCCTCCCCCCTCAGGGTGGGGGAGTCGGGTGACGGAGAGGGAACGTTTGTTCGGGCACGAGTCCAGCATCCACTCAGGAAACGCTGAACTGTGGAACTAACCGAGTTATTCTGAGGCAGAGAGAGAGAGAAGGTTCACTGACCTGCTGAGACGAGCTGCAGGACTTCTACCCTCCAAAATGTTTAACCAGAAATCAGACCAAACGTGGTTCATTACAGCTTCGGTCGAAAATTATGATGTGATGCAGCAACAAAAGACACAAACAGGACAACAAACATAAAGATCCGACTTTAACACACTGGATGTTTAACAAAGATCAGCCAGAACATTAGACCACCTGTCTGATATTCTGTGGGATCCTTTTCCAACCAAAACATTCCTGACCCCGAAGCTCAGAAGCTGAGACGTTAGCAGCAGATCCTTTATGTTCTGGAAGTTGTGAGGTGGAGCCTCCGTGGATCTGGACTTGCTGGTCCAGTTCGTCCCACAGATGCTGGACTGGATTAAGATCTGGGGGATCTGGAGCCCAGTTGTTGTTCCTCAGAGCTCCTGAATGTTGTTGCAGTGAGACGGGGAGCGTTATCTTGCTGAAAGAGGCCACTGACATTAGACACTGTTTCCATGGAGACCTGAACCGTCCTTGACTCGTCTCTGGTTCACTTGTACTTGTAGCAGACCAGGAGCGTCACATCAACTTCAGGACTAAACGTCCGCCTGCTGACGGGTATCCATGGTTACCAAGTAATTGGTGGTAATGTTTTGGCTGTTTGCTGTTCGACTTATTGTCAACGAACAGAGATGCAACCAGGCGAATAAATCTGAAGTTTCCACTGGATTTATTTTCTTTAAATGTCGTTTAAAAGAATTATTTTTAGAAGCTCGGTCCGGTCTTCCTCCCAGAGAGCATTTCGGCCGACTGCTGCCGATCAAAGTTCCTGTTGTGGGCGTTGCTCGCTCGTTGTGTAACGTCATTTCTGTCAGCTGAGATTCAGACTCACGAGTCCCAAACAGGCCGAGTTAAAACAGGAAGTCAAAAATGAATAAACATCACAATGCGATACAGCAAAGGAGCAACACTGTTGTGCGTTTTCAGCCCCACACTTGTTTTGTAGTCTGCAGATGACTTTTTGGTGATTATTTATGAGGACAGTTTTCTGTCTCCGCTGCAGTCTCAGTATTACGTGCTGGGCTTTGAAGACGAGGAGTAAAATATATTTTAAAAATGTTTTAGTTGTGTGTCTGCTGCTGGGAATCCCTTCCATCTACGTCTCGGGGCCAGCAGCAGCTTCCTCACCAATCTGCCGGCTCTCGGAGGAGCCTCGCTGTCCTACTGAACTTCAGCAGAGCGAGCGAATGAGAGAGAGAGAGTGACAGAAAAACGGAGTCAAAAGAAAAAAAAATTACTCCGACACAGTTTGTTGCTGCACGAGCCAATCAGACGACGGCAACTGGCGCTGAGACAGAGAGAGAGTCCTCTGTACTGACATCGACATGCCCCACACACTGCAGCCGCTGTTCAGAGTGTGTGTGAGCGTCCAGATGATGTGTTGGACATGAGAGAGCCAAGAAGACGGGGGGTAGGAGGGATCATACTGGAGGTCAGAGGTCAGAGGTCAGAGGGAGGTCACAGAGAGTCCAGAAACAGTCCAGGTTTTTGTGCTTCACTGGTGCATTTACATTTTCCCCCTCCACCCCCACCACTCCACCTCTCTTTCACCCAGAGGGCAAAAAGTCGCTGTCAAACGTTGGCCTCGCAGCCTGAGTGGAGCTGAGGCGAGGCTCTGCAGTAAAAACCGGAGTGTAAGTTAATGGCAGAGCGGCGCCGCACGCTGACAGCCACAGCAGCTGCTATTACATAATCCTGTACAGTGACACAGATCTGCTGCTGCGGCTCAGACTGCCATTGTGCTCCCTTTACATGGTGTCGTCTTCTCTTCAGTCTGAAATCACCACCTCTGGCCCAGACCTGCGGTTGAACAGACCCGAGTGGTTGTGGTGCAGAAGTCCCAGCTGTCCCAGCTGCCCCCCCACATTTCCTGTGTTTCCATACAAGGCATAAAATGCACCATAAAAGATTACAGGTAGAAACTGCAGGATCTACTAATCAGGGCGCCACCAGTTCCCCCTCTCGATGTTGATTAAAAGATAAGACAAAACTTTATTCATCTCACAGGAAAGTCTCCGGGCAGTTAAGAGCATTGTTGGGAAAACTTCTGCATCTTTGCCGGGTACCTCAGGGTCATTATCATTTTGCCCCTTTAGCCTTTACGCCTCAGTGAAGACTGACTAACCTTTACCTGCAGACAGGTTCCATGTACAGCCTCTTATTAGCCATAACCGTCCCCAGCTTGTCTTAGTTACCTCTTCGATCTTGAGTTGTTTGGATTCCAAACTGACCCGAGGTAAGAAATAGTGTAGTAATGTTACTGGGGAACTGGCGAGCTCCTTTGACCTGGAACACTGACGTGTCCAGAGGCTCGTCTTCCCGGGCCACTCGAAGTCCAACTACTAAGATGCCACTTCCTGTGGGAAGGATTTTTTTTGGGCCATTTTATGCCTTTATTTGACCGGAGAGTGGAGGGAGAGCACAAAATGGCCTGTCTGGTTGGGAGTCAACCCGACAACCTTCGGCCCAGATGGTACGACCACAGACAGTCTCCTCCTCAGGTCCGCTTCCCGTGTGATGCCAAGCACACAAAGTAAGCAGGAATCTTGGCAGCTGTTTTTCCGTTCAGAAAAAAGCAGATGGATGAATCAAACACGTCACAGTTCGGTTGGTGTATAAAAAGGAGAGGAAGGCAGGAAGAAAACAGACGACACAGGAACTTGAGCTGAAGTGTAAAAAAGATAAGGAGCTAATTAACAGTCCACTTTTAGTCCACTTTTATCAGGCAAAGTGTCTGAACAGTTACAGAAAAGGCTGAGGATGATGGGCAGATCTGTTCATCAGCAGCAGCAGCCGAAGCTGATCAGCTGGCTGACACCTTCCCAAATGACTTCACCCGCTCAGAAAAGACGTCGCTCTGCTGGCCCGAGGCGCTCTAATACAGAGCAGACGGAGGTGCGGCCACGTCGATCCACCGACCTCCAGATTCTTCAGCACAGACATCAAACCGCTGTGACGTTTGTGAGATGCTGTTTGGAAGCTTCCAGTTTTTTATTTGGTCGACTACCGTCTTGATTGTTTTGAAAACAAGTGAAACCACATTTGGAGGAATGAGGGGTGGGTCCTGATTGGGTGGTACAATCTGTCAATCACACCGAAGCCACACCCCCAAACTATCCCCTGCTTCATTAAATCAACTCCAGCATTTAAAAATGAAACATCATGTTCAATTGAAGACAGAGACCAGAAACACATCAGGACTGGGAGAGGAGGGACATTTTCCCATAGACTTCAATACAATCTAACTCATGCTCATTTTTCAAAACAGATTTTTGAAATTCAGCCATCGTTGGAAGTGCCGCTTCAGAATTAGCATGAAAGGCTTCAAAAGGAAGTGTGTGTATTTAATGTTTGCAGCAAAATCTCAAGAGCATTTCTCAAAAAAAAAAAAAAAAAACAGAAAACAAAATAGAAACAAAAACATAAATCTGAACATCAGAAGCGTCGTCGCAGACCCCGTGTGATCTTCGCTGTAGGCTTTGAACATAGAAGGCTGCAGCTTTAAAGGCAACACCAACACAACATCACAGTGTTCCCGTTCACTGTGACTGCATCTGTTCAAAGCTCAGCATTATCCGCTGCACCAGAGGCCAAGGGCGCCATTAGGCATCCGTCCCGCTGTGTGTGTGTGTGTGTGTGTCTGCGCGCTGCACACGGACTGATGAACCCCAGTTCAGGCATGCTGCCCAAGATCTTGGTGGGATGAGAACTGGAACAGCCGCGAGTTGAGTGACACTGAGTGTCCCGCAGCTAAAAATTCCTGATGTGTCGCCTCCGAACACGGGGCTTATGGGTAGAAAACAACCACAGTCAGCACGTCGAGAACAATGACCACCGGCGACCGAAATGCTCCGGTTTTATCACACTGGAGCAGATTGGACAGAGATCATTCATTCTCTTCTTCCTAGCCACCATCATTACCCAAAATGCAATTCTGCCTCCCACAGTTTAGTCAAAGTTTCATGCTAGCCTACGTTAGCAGGAGCGAAGGAGGGCCACGCCCCCCATTCCATTCCCCATAAAGCAGAGGATGGATCGAGTACAGAGCAGGTCAGACCCACTTTCTCCTCCAAACACGGTTTCTTCTTGTTTCTTAAAAAGATCACAAACTGCAGACTTCAAAACTCACCATGACTCAGTTGATCATCCGAGGCAGCTGATCACATTTAGCAGGTTTTATAGTTTTTGTCACAACTGTAGAAAACATAAAAACAAGCTATCAATCTGGTATTTAATGTGGTCAGCTATTAATATCTGATACATATTTACAGAAGCTAACCCCCCCCCCCCCACTGTCAAACCAGGCCACCAGCCTCCATGCCAAGCTCGCGTTGCTCCAGAGTGCAGAGCTTAAAAGATGATTAGGTAGAGATTTGGAGCGCCCCTTCCTGTGTCACCTAATGCTCTGACTCAGCTCACAGGAGCGCAGACGTCACCCTGGAGGCTGTTTCCTGGACATATGAACTCTCCGTGGGGGCCAAGGTCGGCTGCAGCAGCAGCAACCTGCTGAAAAGCTGCTCGAAGACACAACCAGAGCAGAGCGCCGCAGAGCCCGGCGTGACAACACAGCCATCTGAGCAGCTCGGCGCTGCTTTTAGCTGGCATCTGGTGCTGCCAGGCGGGAGGAGCAGCTCGGCTCATAACCCCCTCAATTAGCAGCTTTGCGAGGGGGCTACTTATTATGCACCACCCAGAGTCTATAAAGCTCCCTGGTGTTTCCCCCCTGCACAGTTGATTGTAGTCAGAGGCTTCCCAGTCTGCAAAATACATCTGCTGGAGGAAACACAGCTGACAGAAAAAAACAAACCTCTAAACACACAGAGAAGACTCACTCGACCACAGAACAAAGATCCACTATATCCAGTGTGAGCCCTGTATGAGGACCGAAGCTCCTAATTCTCACACATCTGTTGCACTAATTTACTCCGTTCACAATTTTAAACTTTATTATCTACTGTCCCTAAACACAACCAACACGAGATAAAAAAAAACAACGTTCAACCTCGTTCCACAGTCATGTGTGCAGTCCGAACAGAGACGAGCTCTAATCTGCCACAGGAGGCTTTGTGGAAAAATTAAGTCCATATTAATCTGATTAGCTCCGAGGTGCAGAACTCGAGGAAGGAATGATGTGTTGTAATTCCCCGATGACATCGCTCCTCTGGCCAGAGTCATGTGAGAGGCAGGAGAAGCGGCACGAGGCCAAAACAGCATCTCTGAGGTCAAAGGTCAAATCCAGACTCAGGTGGACAGCAGTGTGACGCTCCAACGCCCAACTAATGACTAATAAAATCAGGAGCTGTGACTCTGATACTTTTCCTCATGTTTACGTTTCACCATCCTTCACGGTCCAACCCAAGATTCATATTAAAATCATATGACAGAAAGCCAGATCACATGTAGAAACCTCAGCATTGGAGTTTAGTTCAACAGTTATAATCAGGGAACTGAAAGTTGTATTGTGGTTTTAAAGGTTGAAAGGAAAAATCCCTCTGAGACCTGACCTCATGATGGGGTGGACTTTCGTCAGCGTATCGGCTTTCCTACCTTTCTTGAACTTGTGAATCGGAAGTTTCTTCAGCTGATCTTTGCGCAGGCGGCTCCTCCGGGCCCGGTGTCGATCCTGGACGAACTTGGTGATCTGGTCAAAGCAAAAAGACAGAAAACTATCAAAATCACACAAAGCCCAAACGAACACCTTCATTGTCCGGACAGATGACAACCTACCATGAAGACAACAATGAGGATGAGGCAGATTCCCACAATGATGAGGAAAGGGATCAGGTAGTATTCCAGCGGCAGGCTGAAGTCTGGCATGAGAACCACGTGTCCCCTGATAAATAAAAAAGGTAAAGTAAAGAGCAGAATCATGATGAGGTGTGGCATTCCCTCATTATTGGGAGCTGCCACATTTAAAACTCCTCTCCGTGTTGTTAACATAAAAGGCTCCTCTATCAGCACAATGACATTTCACAGAGTTAATTAAAAGGATACAGGGCTCCCTCTACGCTGAATCTCTGCTCCACTCACATCTGTACCAGCTAATTTAGTCCAGACTGACACAACTCTGCCAAAACCATGTTTGGTGCTCATTTCTCAGGCTGGAAAGACTTGGGAATAATGTTCGTATACTGGGAAGGTATCTGACACACACACACACACACACACACACACACACACACACACACACACACAAGCTGACTTTGAAGTGGACTTTATTGCTGCGACTCTCAGGACTTTTCTGACAAGCTGAGACATTTTATTACCAGATTATCACATCAGCAGCAGCGACAACACACGAGGAGACAAATCTTCTGTCTTGACATATTGCAGTTCGGACGTGATAGAACAATATGAGATAAATCTCATGGCTGGACAACAGATCTGGGTCTAGACTTACCCCTTATCGTACGTGTAGTCTTCCTTCAGGGTGTTGGCAGTCACCTCGCCCACAAACACAGAGGGAATATCGATCTGCTTCATCACATCCACTAAACAGGGAAACGCAAGAGGGGATTATTGGTGTTGGACTATTGATACCCATCGAATGCATTTTTGTCCAACAGGGAAAATCAGGCAAAATAAAGAAGAGGATTTATCTGAGGGGCCTGTTAACGACCTTTTAAACATTCATTCAAACCACATTTTGACATTCAGGTCGCTTTGTACTTGAAGATAATGAGATTCAGCTGCAACAGCTCCAAACATTAATCAACTGGGAGAGAATCTCATTAGCTTTTTGCAATAATCGTTTAATAATTGGTTAAAACCGAGTGTGAGCCTGACATGACGTCGCCCGCTGGTTTGTGAGCTGTTGTGTTGAAGCTTAAAGTTCCCATCCATCCCTTCCTTTCTGGTCTATTTTCTTCTAAATGGGAACACCATTTAAAAAATTTACATCATGTTGTATTGAAGCTAATAATCAGGAAGGACATTTTCCTATTGACTTCAATACAGTCAGACTTCTTTCTCTTAGACAGAATTTAGGTTTAAGACTCTTCAGCCACATTCATCTTTACAGTTTACGGTTCAAACTCAAACGTTTCAGATTCTGAAGTTTAAATATTTGCAGTTTGTCTTCTGACATTAAAATGAACATCTTCAGGCTTTTTGCTGCTGCTCAGTCAGACCTGCTCGTCGGTTAAGGCCCTAAATTGAACACTGAGGAAGTTTAGCTGCTACATCCACATTCAAATGAACTTCATATCTCACAGCCACAAATATTTACAGAGAGGGCTTGTCTGCCTGTAAAGCCTCAATGCTTCCAACCTAAATGAGGATACAAAGCACAAGCACCCTAAACCGTAGAATAATCATAAAATAAATAAATATTCAGAGGAAGTGTTTCAGATAAGGGTGAATGCAGTTCCACCAAATGTGACTTTGGCAAACCTGCAGCTTTCAGACACCTAAAGCGACGGGACAACATCGCTCAACAACTTGCATGATCAGGTGTATGAAACATCTTATCCTTGTGATATTCACCACAATGAAAACACAAATCAGGTCAACACGCCTCTTGGATAATTCACCACTGCTGCAGCCGGTCAAGTGAAAAAGGGGGACTGATACAGCAGATCATGTCACAACTCAGAGCTGGAGCAGGGACAATATGGATTTATACGTAGAAAGGGCATCTTCACACTCTAAATGGTTGCTGATTATGAGGCTGCCTCATTTTGCCCTCAGGCTCATAGATGAAGACGGAAACAAAGTGGCATCTTCTGTCAACAGAGAGCTGCATAAGCAGGCAGCTGTGTAAGATGCTAAATGTTTCTGTGTTGTTGCACAGAGGGGGGGCGGGGGGAGGCGGCGGCGGCGCTGCTAACTTACGATCGTTGGATCCCATGCTGATTAAGTCATTGGAGTCCACATTGTGAACAATGGCCGCCTTGTAGCCCGCTTTCTGGGCATTCAGGACCTGAGGAGACAAAACAATGACGTCATACGATCTGAAAGGCACAACAACATCCTCACAAATGTAATTTCACTGTTAAACTGCTGACATCAGCTTATTTTATGACCAGGCCTCGAGTTCTCAGGGCCGAGGATGCTGTAGGATTTGGTCAGTCAGCATCTTGGTGATAACAGCAGGACGGTGGAGATCACAGGAGGAAGGAAGACTCCGCCTCCATCGGTCGCAATCAGCAACATATTATGACCCTTTTCCCAGAAAGCATTTGCAAGAGCAGAAGATGTTTGCATCCCAGTGTTTGACAGCAGCTCACGTCACTGACTGAGCTGTAACCGTAACCTGATCCAAAACAGGAAGGGTCGATGAAGCAAAGGCAGACGAGAGGTAAGAAGAGTCTGCGTCAGTGGATGCAATTCAGAAAAAGAAACATCTCACAGTTTGACTTGATGACCTTAATGCCCGTTTAAAGACACTTTTCTTATTTTATAGAAGAAAACAAATCTTTCATTTGAAAACCACGCAGCCCGTGTTGTGTGCCCTGAAACAAAAGTGACGTCAAAGTGTGCGTTGGATGGGCTCAAACTGATGAGGAGTTGATGAGCTGATGAATCCCATTTTCCCATAGGCTTCAATACAATCTGGAGTCACCCTCGCCTCCAATGGTCATTAGATTGAATGAATGTTTAGGGCTCAGCTTTGAAGTCTAGTTATGACAAAAAAAAGTGTCATAAGATTAACCACAAATAACAAAACGATTATTCATCTCAAACTCAATTCTTTGTAGTTTGGAGTTTTTATGATGTGATTTTAGGGAAAGAGATGCAGGTTGTGTGTGTGTGTGTTAAGTGTGTTAACTGTTGCATCAAAGCGTCCACATGCTCACATTTATCAGAGACACGACCCTCCTAACCTCTTCAGGGAAAAAGTTAAGCCTCTCACTGCTGGATATAAACAGATCCTGCGCTGTCCTTAGCGTAACCCGTTTATCACATGTGAGTGTGTGAGTCCTGTTGACGCTACTGCTTATCCTTCCAAAGGCAGCTTTTTCAAATCTAACACCACGATTGTAAGAAATAAACCTCCATCAGACGTCACCAGGAAATGCTAAATCGTTGAAATAGAAGAATAAAAGCAGCTGGGGGTCGTGGTCAGGTGTGCTGCATCATTAACCCCGGGGGGACTGATGTCATGAGGCTCTTTCTGTTCTAACACGGAGGAGACGTAGCCACCATTTCCTGTCCAGTCATCGTGGTGGCTGACGGCTCAGCAGATGTGCTGGAGGAAATAGGATGTGAGAATATAATCCTGGAATGAGCCATTATGTGCTGGAGCACAGACAGATGAATCTGGGATGGAAGATGTCTGCTCCTTCCCTCCTTCGCTGGAGGACGTAATCGCCCTTCCTGTCCGTTTCGTCTATTTTCTTCCACTCATCCAGAGTCCAGACTCCCAGATGAGACATGAGTTCTGGGTCTACCCTGAGGTGTCCCCTCTGGTGCACAAGCCCAGAAAGCCCCCAGAGGAAGGCGTCCCATCTCAACTGTCTCCTCTAAATGTGAAGGAGCAGCAGCTCGACTCCGAGCTCTGGATTCACAAAACCACAAAGAGGAGGCCACATGTAAGATGGATCGGCTTGTCCCGAGAAGAAATGAGCTCTCTGGCGGAGCCACATGTGGGAGGGAAGAATGCAGGTGAGTGATTGATGGCTGGGTCTTCACCCCACAGGGTCTGGTTGGGATTAACCCAGGAACCACATGGAGCCAGCACCGGAGAGGACGGGCAGCAGACAAAGACAGGAGCCTGGACACACTGGGTCAGGTGTCCGAGACAAACTTCTGTCTAACAGTTTCTAACGAAGGTAGTTACAGAAAGTTAATTAGAACAAATGTGAGTTCAACATCGTCAGAAACCAACAAAAATAAAAAGGATAAAAGAGTTTGAAGGAAAAGCCACCACACCTTATTCCTTAGCGCGCCAGCAGCCAACGTTAGTGCTCAACTTTGCAAATGCAACAACGGCTGAAGCTCTTGAAAAGCGACAATTAGCACAACCGGCCAGACCCGGCTGAGAAACCACGTCTGCTGGCAGAACATTTACAAATATATTTATCGAAATCAGAGGATTCCAGAGGAATTTCCATTCATAGGCAGCTGATGTTAATTATTAGTCAGAGCATGTGCCACTCGGCTATGTCAAATTAACACCCGACACAGAAGCAGACAGCAAAGTGAAACTGTGATGTGCTGACGGAGGTGAAGAGGAAAACATCAGCTTGGATGGAGTCACGCAGTGGAATTTATGAAAGTAATCAGCTCAGTTAAAACAAAAGGAGGCTGTCCGTCTCGCTGACCTGAGAAATCATTGTGCCCTGCTGTGATCAGACCTCTGAAACCCTAAACCCTAACCCTGACGGGCAACAGCTTTTGTCTGCTCCCTGTCATTGTAATTTTATGCAAAGGCATACGTGAAGCAGCGTGCATGGCGGCCACTGCATTGTGATCCCATGTATTTGTCTGTGAGGGTGTGTTGTGTGGAGGTTTCAATGGCTGCTGTGTGTCTGGAGAAGCACACAGAATAAAGAAAGTAAGCTAGGTGGCGTCTTCAGTTTGACGTTTCATAGATTTAGAAGAAGCTTTATTACAAGGAGTACAACGAAATCTTGTTCGACACCATCTATTGTAGAAGCTGCAATGTCAGTCATAAAATGTAAAAATAGGTGCAGATTTCATTTTCTTTTAGTTAATGAAGGACATTGGTGGTAATGATGATGATAAGAACATTACATTTACTCATTTAGCAAAAGGTTTTCTCCAAAGTGACTATTAAAGAGCGACACCAGTAAAGCTTCATCAGGAGTCCCTGGTGTCAGTATTAAATAAGGGCAGAGGATCGGATGATCAGGGAACCGTAGAACAGATCAGTCTGGACTGAGGAGTCCTGAAGGAGTGTCGGGCTGAATGAGTTCAAGAAGATGGTGCAGACACAGAAGACTTGGACTTGATTTGGGCCACCACGAGCAGGATGCCAAGCAGCTTTCTTGTTATTATTCTTTGAGCTGATTGGAGATCAGACCGGCTGCTGTGTTCTGGCCCATCTATGAGAGTTTCACAGAGCGAAGCGACGTGGCCTCGCTCTGTCAGCTGGGATCAGCTCCTCCCCGTGAGGATGAGCACTACAGATAACTAATGGATGGAATCCATCACTGCAACCCGAGCTAAACCAGACAAATGCTTCATCCTGTGGTGAGAGTAATTATTAGACGCCTTTTGTTTAGGGAAGTAGATTCATCATCAGAAAGTAACCCTCATTTTCAGTTGTTTCTGTTGCTGCTGCTGCAAATACATTAAAATGTAATCAACATTTTAAAATGACAGATTTGTCTGAGAAAATAAGTACGATACTGCTGGAAAAGAAGACGTAAATTCTGTTTTATGACGTGACAAATTTGTGGTTAGCGTTTAGTTCGGCAGATGCATTGAAATTAGTTTAGGTCTAAAGAGCTGTGCTGGCTTGGTGGCTCACTGCAAACTGAACAGAATAAAGATAAACTTGGTAAACATGCCATCAAGGTTACAGAACAATCACAGTGGCTCCAGTTAATTCCCATCATCACTGAGAGGTGTTTACTCTCCGCAGCTTGGTTCGGTGTGATTTTTGGGGTTTTGCAGTCAAAGTGAGGGCCCATTACGGCTGAAGGCTGTCTAGATGCCAGTGTGTGGTGCGGTCTGTCTGCCTGGGATCTGCAAAGGAATTCAACCTCTACTGCTGGCTCACCCTTGTGTTTGCACGGGCCAAGATAAGGACATTCAATGCATTCCTGAGACAGAAAAGAGGGAGGACGCAAGAGAGGGAGACAAAGGGGGAAAATGAGATGTGAAACCTTGAGAAATAAAAACATCAATTACACAAAAGCTTTTGTGTGACTAGAAACACACAAATGAGGCTGCATCCCCGCAGGAGGATTTCTGGGTTGCTCTTCTACCATCTGCAGACCATTGTGGTGAGCTGGAGCACTGTCTGTTATCACTTTAACAGCTTTCATTAAACCACTTACCTCCTGTAACCCCTGCAGGACCACACGTACGGACCACTCTCTGTCTGTCTGTGACCTGACTGCAGATGCCAACTACCAAAACTGCACGGGAAAATTTTCACACTTTGGTTCAAACTCGTTTTTAT